>NW_022979203.1:0-36003 GCF_902652985.1 Pecten maximus
GTTTTTAGGCCCTAATTTTTCCTCTCATTTTTAATTTAATTTTTTAAATTTTTTTTAAAAAACCTTTGGGGAATCCCTTTTTTTATGGGCAAATAAAAATAGAAAAGCTCAAAATTCATTTTTTTAAACTACACAAATCACCGGTTCCCGTCTTTTGTTTTATAAAAATTTCTAAAAAACCCTTCCCTTTTTTATTTTTTTGATTCCCTACAACAAAAGGGGGCCCTTGCTTTTTAAAATCTATATAGTTCTTTTCACAAATTTACAATTCATTTTTTGAAAAATTTCCCCAAAACAAATTTTTTTGTTTATTTATTTGGTTTTAAAAAAATTACCCAGGTTCCTGTCTGTGTAAAATTTTAAAATGTCTTACAACAATCTGACCCAGGTCTCACTGTCTTGTGTTAAATATTTAAAAATGTCTTAACACTCTGACAACAGGGCTCACTGTCTTGTGTATATCTATAAGTTCTACACACAATCTGACACAGGTCCACTGTCTTTTGTAATCTAATAGATGTTTAACACCAACTTGACCCAGGTCTCACTGTCTTGTGTATACTATATAGTTCTTAAAACACAACACACAGGTTTTCACTGTCTTGTGTAATTTTATAATGTCTGATACCATCGACACATCTCACGTCTTGTGTTAAATTTTATAGATTCTTACACACAATCTGACAAGGTCTCACTGTCTTGTGTATATCTTATAGATTTGTCACATATCTAAACCCTTAATGCATTCTTGTTTAAAATCAAGACGTTTTTTACTTTTAATCAATATCACAGAAGACAAACAATACCACTATACCTCCAACTACCAAACCTTTAACTGGTCACGTTCCCGGTTTAAGTTTCTTTGCGTGGTGGCCTTTTAAGTAAAGAATTGGGGTTATTATATTTCCCGAGAAATACTCATATCAACCAGATTTCATTAATCATCTGTGATACATTATACCAAATTGTTAAAAAAGACTGGATCAGAAATGAATTGGTATAAAACTGTTTTTAACCAGACATCATAGTAACCATTTTTGATATCAAAGGAAATTGGCGCCCACCAATGAACGATAATATGTAAGGCTGATGTTTCTCTACCTTTTCCTTCTTCCCACTTAATTATCTTAATGATCCAAGAGCTTTTGAGAAATACAGACAACAAACTTGTCACAAAGTCGGACATTTGTATATATTATGTGTACTTCTCTATTTTGTGATTGTAAACTAAGAGGTAATTTTTTTAGTGATAGGTTATTTACGGTAATTAGTATTGAGACTAGAAGGGTTTGAATAGAATGTATTACAAGATATATTACGGTATTTATGGGGGTTAACTATAATACAGAATGGCCCTGTTTACTCATTGAGGATGGCCTATGTCAGAGTGTCAACCAATTGGACACGTCTTGCTCTGGGTTGGGGGAAAAGCCACATGGAAGAAATGGCGAGGGACAGACGGCCACATTTCTGCGGCCATACGAACATACTCTTTAGTGAGATAAAAAGGGAGTTTTGGGACGTTTCCCAGGGGTGAGTTCCGATCGGTGAACTTGTCCTTTTCATTGGTATGAAGGTTTAAGCTCGTAAATTCCAGATTTTGGGTATTTTACATAAACATGGGATTAATGAACCAGCCGTGTAAAATTCCCGTTGGAAATCTATGATACTGTGTTTTGAAGTAATAAGTGACCTGGTGAATAGAATACAGTTGGTTCCCCCTATGTACGACCACTCTGAAGAACGACCCACTCCCATGTATGCGACACAGGGTTTGGCGTTCACCGACGTTTGTCCAACGATAAATTACCCCTTCTAAAGACGACCCCCCGCTAAACCCGAACCAACGACCGCTAACATGCCCAAAAACGTGAAATGTACTTTGGCATCCCTCTAGTGAAAGACAAGATTTTTGCACCAACGTTTCATAAGACATTAATTATAGAATAATCAGATTAAAAGCGTGTGTAAACGTCCAGCTCATGAAATTATGACACAGGTAAAATTTGACACATTATGGATTGACAGGTGTGTACACTGCGATAGCCAGCTGAGGGAGCTGTTTGTCCACCGATGTTTTGACAAAACAAGATAATTACTCCTACCTGTTGTAGACAAATGGTTTTTTGTGATTTTCACAAATTTAATATATTGTGGAATCTGTATACAATGTATCAATTATACAAAGCTATTATTAAATGTACGTACAAAGTAGGCCTCCTTACAGTACACGACAACGTGATGAAATTCCAATAGAGTGACCTCCCCTGTTACCGGTATGCCGTGGCATCGTGTCGGTAATGAAAACAAATTTATTACAAATCAAAAGGGATGGAGAACATCTCAGCAGCCAGCAGAACGAAAAAAGTTTTTACACTTAAACAAAAGACGGTGTTTTAGAAATGGTGGTATGCAAGAAAGATTGCATCGGAAACCAATGTTGGTAAAATGCCGGAACTCAGATCCGGATCTGATATTTTTTGATGTTCTCTTCAACGGATTCTTGTGTTAATGTTTAGCTCTAGAAACTGTTTCATATAGCTAGACAAGATAGGTTAGATAGGTTAGAAGTTATTTTGTAATATAAGTTGTAAAAGTAAGTTACGGTATTAAACGCAGATTTTGCCGAACTGCGGTATTGTTTGGTTACGGCACAGTAGTGAGAAATGTTATTGTTTTGTTTTATATAGTTCAATTGATATGACCAGTCACGGACGCCTGGATATGGGTGTAATGTTTCCGTCCGGCGACCGGGAGTGTTCCGGAGGAGTGCCCACATGTGATGACCTTGTCGCCAGTTTGTATGACCCACGGCTTTTCCTAGGACAGCTAATTCCAGCTTTGGGATGATCGTCGTTGCGTACAGACGCGATACGGCCAAAGACAGGTGTTGTGGAGAGCACAGGATCGTGCCAACCCAGTAGAACTCTGTTACATGTACAGTAATGTTAGTGCCGAACTGTGAACAGTCTGTGTACAAGGGTACCGGACGTGGTGGTGTGACCGAACTGTGAACAGTCTGTGTACAAGGGTACCGGAAGTGGTGGTGTTGCCGAACTGTGAACAGTCTGTGTACAAGGGTACCGGAAGTAGTGGTGTTGCCGAACTGTGAACAGTCTGTGTACAAGGGTACCGGAAGTGGTGGTGTTGCCGAACTGTGAACAGTCTGTGTACAAGGGTACCGGAAGTGGTGGTGTTGCCGAACTGTGAACAGTCTGTGTACAAGGGTACCGGACGTGGTGGTGTTGCCGAACTGTGAACAGTCTGTGTACAAGGGTACCGGACGTGGTGGTGCTGCCGAACTGTGAACAGTCTGTGTACAAAGGTACCGGAAGTGGTGGTGTTGCCGAACTGTTTCCATGTTTACAATTACACTCTCAGCTGATTATTGTCTTTGTAGTGTTTTGTACTGGATAAAGTATTTTGATCATCTAGGATGAACTGTATTATCAATTAACATTCACAGTAATAACTAAGTGATTAATTTGGAGATAAATATCAAGTGGTATAGGATATTTCGGTGATATTTGTAAATTGCGTATACTCTGGATAAATTTTTGAGTATGAGAAAATTATCCTAGTCCGATATGTATTATGAAGTGTCGAGTGTGTGAGGGATCCCATAGTATGATGAAAAATAGAGTTTATTTGGTGTGATAGGTAGTACTTATATTGTATGTTATGTCGTTGTTTGTTCTTGTGTAAATAAATTAATAATTTTACATATTTAGTTATCTGTTGGTAGCTTCCAGGTCTGTAAAGGTATTGGCCCTCGGGTTCGTGACAAAACTTCAATTGTCGAAATTCAAGATAACTGCCAGTTTGTGATCAGATTAAAATTTGAAAGTTTACAAGGGAGCAATGGGAACTAATGTGAATTTGTACTTTTCATGACGTACGTCTCGGTAAATTGATTACAATTTCGGGCACAGGAAATTTAAATATCCCATTTTTGTTTCGGTTTCTTTTCAAATTGCATTAAACATACCTGACTCTGGTTACTGTAAAACCTGTCTTTAATAAGATCCAACAATATTGATGTTGACAAACAGCACTAACAATAGCCCCTTTGATGATTAAAGTAGTGTGATAATTATACCCAAGCTCGCTACACTGTCAAAATGGGTCATCATGTGCGATCAGGCAGAACTTAATTGACACACCTGAAATCACAACCATGGCCGTTGTCATGCATCATATTTACTCATATTTATTCAGCATAAAAATTACCCGGATACTTTGTATACATCTACCAAAACAAGGGGTGTCATCAATGTTTCTGACTCCATCCCACCAAATCCCCACCCCTGGACAAAAAGAAAATGAATTTTTTTTATGGATCCAACCTTCAAATATACCTCAACATTGGGAACCTTCATAATTATGTATATAATAGACATCTCACAACTTCTCCACCCATGCATACTTTTATATTCTGCTGCATAAAACCCCCCGGACCCCACTATAAAACATCATTAATTTTGACTTTATCAATCTGAAATTGTGAAGATAGGATAAGAGGACACGGGGGGTGTCACCCGGGGCGAAAATTGTTTTTTTTATGCAAGGGGTACATTTTATGCAGGAATACCTTTTGGTAGCGGCGGTTCATATTATGTATGACACTGGAAAAGCCCTTATAGGGACAGACACACAGACAGACAGATAGACAGAGCCCAATTTAATATCCCCCACGAAATGCATTTCGCGGGGTATAATAATAAGTAAATGATACGAGACTAACCTTCAGACAGAAGTTCTTTTATCTTAACTGAAGTCTCCTTAACAACCGCGGCTGCTTCAACATCAACTTTGAGGAGTGCGTCATAGAGTTTCTCAAAGGAACCTTTCATAGGATCAATCTTTCCTTTTGCCCTCAGCTTCTCAAATATTTGTCCAAAATATTTAATATTGTCATCATAGAGTCCATGGGGTAACAATGGGTTCAGCGCTGTCAAAAGTCTCTGCCAAGTATCCCTATTTGGGTTGATCATCTCACTCAGATTTAGCACCATATCAGAATATAATATTCTGATTTTGTACTGCTGATCATCAGCTTGGGACGTCTGTTTGAATGAAAAAAGGTTTAGTATTTGACTGTCAGCTGAGGACCACTGTAGAAATGACAAACAGAGGGATTAGTATTTTATTGTCAGTGAGGGTATCTGTGGAAATGACAAACAGAGGGATTAGTATTTTATTGTCAGTGAGGGTATCTGTAGAAATGATAAATAGAAAGATTAGTATTTTATTGTCAGTGAGGGTATCTGTAGAAATGACAAACAGAGGGATTAGTATTTTATTGTCAGTGAGGGTATCTGTAGAAATGATAAATAGAAGGATTACGTAGAAATGACAAACAGAGGGATTAGTATTTTATTGTCAGTGAGGGTATCTGTAGAAATGATAAATAGAAGGATTAGTATTTTACTGTCAGTGAGGGTATCAGTGGAAATGACAAACAGAGGGATTAGTATTTTATTGTCAGTGAGGGTATCTGTAGAAATGATAAATAGAAGGATTAGTATTTGACTGTCAGTAACGGAGATTTGTCAAAATTTCTGATGTCCAGTGTTGAAGTCAGAGAGGAATGTGTGCTTAGTTTATTCATATATATTTCGTTTCAATACAGATGCACCTAAAATGCCTCCCACGACTTCAGAAAAAAAAAAATTATACTCACGCTAGCTATTTCGGCCATCCTCTTTTTCATGGATTTACTTGTAGGTATACAGCTCTTCTGAAAAGAAAGTAGGTGGTGATATTGATCAATATGATTTCAAAGTGATGACAAGTGACATATTCTTGTGCAAATAAGGTTGAATTCTCCTTTGCTACAGATATGCATTCATGTGATAGCTGGTACCATTTTTTGGTTTTGGAAAGTAGTGTTCCTAACTAAACATGCATGCCGAAAAATAGTACACTTAAGTATGTTTTTAGTATATACTTATTTGTACATCACAAAAAAAAGCAACAACAAAAACAAGGGCCCAATGGGCCCAAATCGCTCACCTGCAATGCAGTGATCTTTTCATATATGGATCCTGCAGTTATTTGAAAGCTTGCTACAGGACCAATATAATGTCTCTCTGCACTTTGGCTTTTCACTAAAAGTCATTTAAAGATTTAAGCATACTTGATCGACGTGACCTTGAATGTGAGTCAGGGTCATTCATTTGAACAAACTTGGTAGCCCTTCACCCCAGCATGCTACAGACCCAATATTAGGTCTCTGGGACTGTTGGTTATGGAGAAGAAGTCGTTTAAAGATTTTAGGCTTTTTGACTCCTGTGACCTTGAATGAAGGTCAAGGTCATTCATTTTATCAAACTTGGTAGCTCTTCACCCATGTATGCTACAGACTTAATATCAAGTCCCTGGGTCTTTTGGCTATTTAGAAGAAGTTGTTTATTTTTTTTAGCATATTTGACCCCTGTGACCTTGAATGAAAGCCAAGGTCCTTCATTTGAACACACTTGGTAGCCCTTCACCCCAGCATGCTACAGACCCAATATCAACTCCCTGGGCCTCATGGTTATTGAGAAGAAGTCGTTTAAAGATTTTAGCCTTTTTGACCCCTGTGACCTTGAATGAAAGCCAAGGTCCTTCATTTGAACACACTTGGTAGCCCTTCACCCCAGCATGCTACAGACCCAATATCAACTCCCTGGGCCTCATGGCTATTGAGAAGAAGTTGTTTAAATATTTTAGCCTTTTTGACCCCTGTGACCTTGAATGAAGGTCAACATTATTCATTTGAACAAACTTGGTAGCCCTTCACCCGTGCATGCTACAGGCCCAATATTAGGTCTCTGGGCCTTTTTGTTATTGAGAAGAAGATGCTTGAATGGAAAAGTTGATGCCGGACGGACACCGCGCCACGTCATAAGCTCACTTGCCCTTCGGGCAGGTGAGCTAACAAAACAACAAAAACAGGCCAACAGGCCCTTTATCACTCGCCTGAATGGATTGACCAAACGTCAAAATAATGTTCATGTTCAATTTGTCAGTAGCTTTATTTGTTGATATCAAACAATGCTCTTTGGTTATGCATGGGGATCTCAACTGCTTCAAAGATATAACCCAGAAATAAAGTTCAGACTCACCAGGGGTGTATGGTTTTTACAGCATTATTGTGTTTACAGAAAACAAGTCATTTGGGTTGAGGAAAAACCTCCAGATCTTTTTTTACATCAGGATTGTGTTTATCTTTCTATGTCCAGCAATGTTATATACAGTAAAACCTTGCTATAACCAATTCTATGGGACCTGGAGAAATAATTCGTTTCTGAACATTTACATCCTAACGTACTTCCACTTGATTCCACATTTAGACTAGACTTGGCCTTAAATACAAAAACTGACAATGTAAATGTTACAAACATTTATTTTATGAATAGACATAGTTTGTTTTTACATTTGTTCATTTTTATATCTTTTTAAAGCAATCTGTGATTTTGACTTGTTTTTTTACAGATACTTTCTCGAAGTAGGATTGAAATGCCGACAAGCTATAGCTACAGCTACTATGGAGCGTTCTCTAGAGTTTCAACACATTGATAATCAGTGGGTAAAAAATACTTTTTCAATGTATCCAAAAAATAAGCAGCAATGTCTTTATGGAAGATTTTCCATCATTATACGATAATGTTTTAAAACATTTGTCAGAAACTGCTGTCATTGAAAATGATCGAGTAAGATAATTCGTTGTAGAAGGTTTTTAATCACTGTGCTTTGTAACAAGCCGGAGTAATGTCCCTTGGTAGTCACAGCTAATTGATCCCTTATCAATTTGCAGCATGGACTGCAATGCAGCATATGCTGCAATCATGCTGCTTTTATGCTGGCATCATGCTGCTAGTTTCACAGCATGATTGCAGCATGTGCTGCATAGCAGCATGGTACCATGCTTCTGTACAGCATGTACTGCAACCATGCTTTAAAAATTGAGGTAATTGAATATCTGAACTCTATCATGCTGCAACCATGCTGCAATAACTTTGTCATTTTAGACAGGATATGTACCATGCTGCAACCATGCTGCAATAACTTTGACAGTTTGGATATCGAATTATATCATGCTGCAATCATGCTGTGTGGACTTAGTAAATTTATCATATGAAATGCATCATGCTGCAACCATGCTGCAATAACTTTGGCATTTTAAATAGGATCTGTACCATGCTGCAACCATGCTGTATTAACTTTGCCATTTTAGATACAAACTGTACCATGCTGCAATTATGCTGTATTAACTTAGTTAATTTAATGAACTGCACCATTCTTTCATGTATTAACATGACTGTTGAAGTTGAAATGTGTATATGCTTGGCCATTCTGTATTAGCTTAAAAGGGCATTCCTTTGTTCGGACATCACAAAATTTCTGTGGGTGAAATGTAGGTCCAAGCGAGGATCCAAAATCTAGGACCAAATTTCCCAGGTACCAAGATTAACCTAAACAATTATTAATTAATAAAATAAGATACAGAAAATTAACAAAAGTTGGTATTAGATATTTTAGTATCTTTTTTTTTAATTTTAAATAAAATATAGAAAATGTCCAGGTATCAATGGTGATAACAAAATAATTTTTAAAAACATGTTTGTGTTGCAGAATTTCCTTTTTATACTTGATCAGTACCACACATATTTATTTAAAATTCAATAACAATTATTTTAATTAAGTATTTCGTTTATAAGTATGTTCTTTGTTAGTATAACGGTTCACAGCTTTTAAATGTGATATTTTGTCAGCTTTCACTTGTAGTTCTATCTCAGAAGGAATTAACTTAAACATTGATGAATGTTGCAAGTTAGTACATTCGACTTAAAACTCATCCCTATAAAAATTTCATTCAAATTTTCAGAGTTTAGATCGTTTTTTGAAGAACCAGTATATTGACTTTTGCTTCTGATTATACACTTTTTATCGGAGATAGAATCAGTCACTTTATCCAAACACTGACATAAACCAAGACGTTGGCATTTACCATGCACCAGCTTACTACCAGGTAGCCATACATGTAACATGTTCGCCAAAACAAAATCGGGGTCACTCTACCAACAGTTACACATGTGCTTGGAATATCGCTTTTAATTCAATCAAATAAGATTAAAATCACCTGCTCTTTGTCTTTGTACCGCATACTTTCTGGATATATGCGGTGTTAAGATTACATCTGATAATAGCATACGAAATCACGTCGTGTTTGACACAACATTCATCGCTATAAACTCCAATAAACATGTGTCGAACTTATGTTGTCACTCGGACGCTTCCTTGTAAAACGTATATTGAAGTTAAGCGCTGTGATGATCTCGACCTCGACATGAGTTTACTAACAACAGACGATATATTCCCATACTTTAATCTGAATTATTTGAAATCGTGAACATAAAAAGAAAACGTGCATTGGTCGGTTCCTCGTCTGAAAATACATCCATATTAAACAATAGGCGTATGACAGACGAGGCCAAAACCTCTGGTCAGATTACATGTTTATCGTTCGGTTCACCTATGACCTCGTTTGTTTACCTTGCTCCCGAGATGTGACGAGAGTGCTCCTCGAGCTCGTGCGATCTAAATGTGCACGATGCAAGTATTAAATACTGTAATATTTATCTTAAAAGTATGACACAATAGAAGTTTATGATTTAGAATAAAAAAACACGCACAAGTAAAAATGAATCGTGTTAATCTCTGGCAGTAAAATATTTATCCCATGATGCAACACACACGAGTTTAGCGGGAAGTCTGATAGCCATGTTTGAATTCACCGGATGTTTATTTCCAGAAGAAAAGTATAAACAAACACGACGATAGCCTAAAAACGAAGTTTGTTTCCCGTCTTACTGAAGAAGATCGACTTACTTCAAGTTACCGACGAATGAATATCAGCTTTCTCGTTGTTTTTGACGACCGATGCATATTTTTACCGACAAACATCGTTACGAGACCGGGTAAGTTTTAATTATATAATCTTCTTCACGTTCTGACATCGTTTCACATTATACGACGATGAATTTGATATAGATCTATTCATATCAATAATACCTAATTATTTATTTTTCAGGGTTTTGATGATTAATTTATCACAGATTACACGGCCGAAGGAAACGCAGTACCGATCCATGTGTTACAATCGTAAGTTTTCAATTTCATTTATTTATTATTAACGATCTTCGGCCCGACTTAAATTGCATTTTTTCCCCACTCACACAACCCTTGTTATGATTATGACGTACATACGTATTCACAAACTATGGTGAGGAAAATTTGTGTTTTGGATAATGACCGTTTCGTGAAAGATCTTTACCTCCACATTCTTTTGAGGATCGATGTTTGCAGATTATTGCATCAAATTGAAACGATTAAATGAAATAGGTGAATTAAGATGAATTATAAGTAAGTAACATTGTTTTATGTATAGTATATTGCAGTTTCACATTGATATGAACTGATGGAGAATTCGGGAGTAGCTTGATTTAATTAATAATTAAGTCATCCTGGCAAGTTTTATTTTGTAGCTTTGTGTGGCTGGCTTAAATTTTCTTGATAAAAAGGCTTCCAAAGCAAACATAATGAAAATGATAGCAAAGTGATCATGAAAAGTACATCAGTTAAATACATACATTATCTTCAAAAACTTGACAATTATTCTAATTTTGAAATAAAAGAATATTCTAAAAGTCTTTCTTTCTTCCAACAGAGACTGAGTCTTCATGCAGTACATTCTGGAATGAGGAACACCGCATGCATTGTGGTCCAAATTGATGGCATTGACTTAACACAAAGCAGAAAGGATGAAGAGAAATTAAGAAGTTTATGTTTCACATTAATTAAGATTATTCGAGATATGTTATCTGTCGAGGTATACAACATTTCCTTTCATAATAAAAGTGTAAACATTAATATATATACAAAAAAAAATCATGTACCGTATATAATCTAAAAATCCTTGTTAGTTATTTGTTGTACTAGCAAAAAATATAATATAGTCGTCTCAAGCTTGGTTGTATTGAAATCCCCAGGGACAGTGACAGAGATATATCACTACAGTACGTGCTACATCAAACAACACACCATTGTTCAAATTGTCAATCAACATTTCATTTAGTCAGTATTTAGAATCGATTCCAAAATTATGATAATCTTTTCACAGTTTATTAGAAATAATGTTAAATTCGATAGAAGAAGTCTTCGACTGTTGCTTGTTTTTGTTTAGGACACACGTGAAAACAGTTTCCAGTACATCTGGGCTACTTCGAGGAAACTACGTATACTGTCTGAAATCAGTCTTGTGCGTCGGTGACAAAATGTATACATATCCTACTATAACTCTGCTGGAAAATATTATTTTGTACTATTTTCCTACTATTTTAGAGAAAAAAAAAAAAAAATTATAAATACATACTGTAGTATGTACTGACATTGAACTTGTATATCTTGCTGACTATTTTTGTTGAAACAAACCACTTCTAGCTAGGATGAATTGATATTAGTTGTATTTGAAAATTGTACTAGAAAAAGATAGCTGTGTTGTGTATGTGATGGAAGTTTTGAGAAAAAGAATATAAGAGGCAAATAAAATAAGTACCATGGGTAAATTAGAATTAAAATTTGTTTTGTCACATTCTCATTTCATTGATAAGTTTTAAATGTTTGAACTAGAAAAAACAGCCTGTATGAAAAGTTTTATACCATGTTAATTACCAAATAAAATGTAATACAAAATTATTCTTCAAGTTTTTATTGCATGATTTTCATTGATTTTGTAAACCATGCTGCCATGAAGCATGATTGAAGCATGATCCCAGCATAATTTGCATAATTGAAACATGCTGGGATCATGCTGCAGACCATGCTGGGATCATGCTGCAGACCATGCTGGGATCATGCTGCAAACCATGCTGGCATCATGCTGCAGACCATGCTGGGATCATGCTGCAGACCATGCTGGCATCATGCTGCAAACCATGCTGGCATCATGCTGCAGACCATGCTGGGATCATGCTGCAGACCATGCTGGGATCATGCTTCACAGACCATGCTGGGATCATGCTGCGGCCATGCTTCCTTAAAGCATAAATGCAGCATGATCCCAGCATAATTTGCATAATTGAAACATGCTGCAATCATGCTTTAACTAGTAAGAATATATAGTGAGGTAAATTAGGCACCATGCTGCAGTCATGCTTCATTCATGCTGCAATTCCATGCTGCATTCATACTGCATCTATGCTGTGATCATGCTGCAAATTCATAAGGGATCATTTAATCTCTTCTCAGCTATAGGTTATCTACACTAAATAAATCTCCACACAGAGGATCAAAATGATTATAACTTTTACCATCAAACCTGTTACATCATTAAATACCCTTACATCATTAAATACTCGCACCGATAATACGCCAACCAATAAACTGTCGCTTACAAACCACTAAACACATTTGCCAGGTTGATAACCAGTAAACCACTCCATTCAAATACCAGAGTAGGCTAGGCTTATTGATGTCAATAAATCGTCTGGTCCTTCATTACAGGCCTATTGGACCCATGTGACCTTAAATGAAGGTCAAGGCCATTCATTTGAAAATCAAAGGGCCAAAGGCCCTGAGAAACGTCAGGGTCTAAGGTCATATCATAAGAAATTTAAAATTGGATTTTATAGTCAGACAGTTACATTTGTATCAGATGAAATGTCTTCATCTGGCCCTGGTTTGCCTGTTCTATATATATTCAAGAAAACATGTATAACATATATATCAGCCGACAACTTTACAATAGCTGAGTATAGTTCTTTCCTCATTTCTTTAATGCTTGTGGAAAATTATTGATATACTCCTGAATCAGTAAAGCTGCTTGTAAACTTTGAAAAAAGAACTGAACGACAAATCGGTCTATTAACAGAATATGTTGTTTAATGTAACTACAACTAAAGATAAAATCCAAGATGTACACAGCCGAAGTTATTTTATTTTATTTATACTATAAGTTATTAATAAGGCCTATCAAACATCTATCTTATGACCCCTAGTAACACATTTTCACTCCGATAGAAAACTGCGGTCGCGTTGTCCGACGAGACATATCTAGTTTTGACACCGACGCCAGTACATCAGTCACGGATCATAATCATTAGATTCTTTTCAAACAACAAATAATAACCTTATTTAATAAAATCCTCACGAAAAACGGCAATGTAGTTTGTTAAAACTTGCCCTCAATTCCTGGTCATATTTCTTGCGTATTCTAGCGACTTACAAATGAATATGAAACTGCGAGCGGTCGTTGGTTTAGTTACAGTAGACATAACTGCCATTTTGGCTGACTAGTGATGAGTCACGTGACAGCTGAAGTTATCTCGTGGAATGCTCGGGTGCATTTGACTACGCAAATAGGATTGGTTTTAAGCTATCAAATGTTCCTGCATATGAACTCAGGATGAACAGATGTGGATAGTTTCTCTGTGAAAGTGATTTTTCCACTTTCGTTTTCAAGGCAGTATCGAGACAGAACTACGTAATCCTACGCCAACAAAATTGCATATACTGACGAGGAAAATGTTTATATTTATACTCTAAAATAGTCTAGAACACCAAACATTCACATTTCATTTTTAATAATTGCAGTAAACACGGTTAACATCACTCAAATCGTGTCAATAATTGCTATCAAAATAGGAACTATATTAGGCTGCGGATGTATATCATTTGTATGACAGAAAAGAGGATTTGTTAGCCGTAACAGATTTGTCAGTAACAACATTTCCCCACCACACCTATAACGGCAGGTGCCAAAGGCACCCTGACGTTAAAAATTGGAAGCCCTTACACCTAGCATACTACAGGCCAAATATAAGTCCCTTGGCCTCTTGGTTATTGAGAAGAAGTTGTTTAAGGATTTTAGCCTATTTGACCCATGTAACCTTGAAAAAAAGTAAAGGTAATTTATTTTAACAAACTGTACCCCTTTACCCCAGTATGCTACAGGCTAAATATCAACTACGGCGGACGAAGCACATTGACTACAGGTCATCTTAACCCTTCGGGTCAGATACCTAATCAAATTTACATTTATAATGTGTGATGCTTACCTGATGTTGGGTTAAACTTGTCCTGTTGGCCCTATAGACGGAATCGTGATGTACGCCTCCTCAGGTATATTATATAAAATTTACATTTATAATGTGTGATGCTTACCTGATGTTGGGTTAAACTTGTCCTGTTGGCCCTATAGACCGAATCGTGATGTACGCCTCCTCAGGTATATTATATAAAATTTACATTTATAATGTGTGATGCTTACCTGATGTTGGGTTAAACTTGTCCTGTTGGCCCTATAGACCGAATCGTGATGTACGCCTCCTCAGGTATAATGTCAATTTTAATAAATCACCCCAAGACCATTCCATCCATGAAGAGTATTGGACCTAAAACATGAGATTAACATCAAGGAAATGATCTAAGATATGCTAGCGATATGACAGTCACATTCAAATGCTATACCTATGTTTTCTCGTTACTTTTGTTCGTTAACCAATCGATTACTGTGACCTTGAACTTTGTTGGTCGAGGTCATTATATGCATAACTATTGCAGCTAGTAATTTGTGATGTGCTTATTATCAAGTGTATATGTTTCACAGTAGTGAAAAATCAAAAATATTTATTTTAATTGCAATTGATGGATAATTTGGATTTTGGCAGGAAAATATTCTTCAAAGAGCCATATCTTTGACAATTTTTGATGATTTAACCTAGAAACCTTGCACACACCTTCATAATAGCAGGTTCTTTAAAATGTGACCAAAACAAATCATTTTGAACAAATTTGGAGTTTAAAAAAAACAAGAGGCCCATGGGCCTTAACAGTCACCTGATTTTTGAAATATTTCAGTAAATTTGAATGAAAGAATGAATTTCAAAACAAATAAAACAAATGATAGTCAAAAATGTGATTTCCCTATAACTATAGTAAAGTTTATCCCCTCCCATGGGGCAAACGTGAGACCCAGGGCTAGGAAATTCACAATTATGGTAAAGCACCTTAAGACCCTTCGATCTGTGAAGAGTATTTAATTCTACCTTATTTGGGCTGTAAGAAGAAGATTTTCAAAATTTCAGTTAATTTGACCCTTTTTGGCCCCGCCCATCAGCCCCTGGGGGTCAGTCAGGGCCAACATGTACATACTATCAAACTGTCATCCCAAGCTGATAATGTTAACGAAGTTAGAATGAATTCCAATAAAAATTCAACAAATAATAGTCAAAAATGTGATTTCCCTATATAAACTATAGTAAGTTTACCCCCTCCCCAGGGGCAAACGTGAGACCCCAGGGTCATGAAATTCACAATTTTGGTAAAGCACCTTAAGACCCTTTCATCTATGAAGAGTGTTTGATTCCACCTTATCTGAGAGTAGAGAAGAAGATTTTTGAAGTTTTTAGTCAATTTGACCCTTTTTGGCCCCGCCCCTCCGGCCCCTGGGGGATGGGGGACCATATAATTCACAATTTTAGTTTAACTTTAGCCATAGAAGCTCCCTGCCAAATTTCATTGAATTTGGTTCAGTGGTTTTGGAGAAGAAGTTGAAAATGTAAATCGTTTACGGACGGACGACGGACAAAAGGTGATAAGAATAGGTCACTTGAGACTTTGTCTCAGGTGACCTAAAAATTCATCTATTTAACCCTTGTTACCTTGAATGAAGGTCAAGGACAAAGATAAGCATTATAATTGAAGCCAGCCATACATGCTATCAATGTGCCAAACATCAAGCCTTCTTGTGAATAGATAAAAGAGCAGAACCTTTAATCTCGAATTTTGGATGATTTTTTAATTTTGGCAGGAAAAAATTGCTTGAATTTTTTTCAAAGTGCCACACATCTGTTATTTTTCATCTGATTGTCATAAAACTTACACATTCTGTTTCAGTGGATCATGTTCTTTCATATGAGATCAAAAAATACCCTATTTGAGATTTATTATTTTTGACCCCCATAACAAGGACTTGACCTTGACATTCTCTGATGCTAAACCAATTTCCAATGAATATTGTAGAATTCATGCTTAAAAGAGTGAGTTTCCTGTATAACCTATAGTCAAATTTACCCCCTCCCAAGGACCATATAATTACAATGTTGGTAGACCTGTAGCGAAGGAAAATACCTGCAAAATTTCATCAAAGATAGTTTTTGAGAAGAAGTCAAAAATGTGAAATGTTAATTAACTCGATGGACGATGCACGACGATGGACGAAGGCGGATTGGAAAAGGTCACTGAGCTTCGCTCACATGACCTAATCAAAGTACTGTAAGTACTGAAGACACAGGAGTCAGGGGTGCACATGTTGTTTTTTTTTTGCAGTCATGAGAGAGGTAGGCGGAGCTTATTCTGGGTGTTGTAAGATGTAGTAATGTAATTTGAAAAGTTGAGTACTCTACTTCACCCAAATACTATTTTCGTGACTATGATAATGAAAATAATTGCATTATTTCATGGATTCAAAATGTTTTTTTTATATGATAAAATGGTAACTGGCTTATATTGACAAGAGATCCCAGAGGGATCTTGGCGCCCACCATTGAATGATCTTTATAGGTTCCATGTCAGATTGATCTTTTCCCTACTTTTCCCTTCCTCTAAGTCTTACTTATCTGTGAAAATTCAGAAACAGCCCTCTAGTACTTTTCAAACAAGGGGAACCTATATACAGAATTTAAGATTTAGCTATAATGGCTGTCTGTCGGCCATGTTGTTTTCGTATTGGTCCCAATATGCAAAACTAGGCACTGAGGGGAACCTACATATGAAATTTGAAAAAGATCCCTTCAGTACTTTCACAGAAATAGCGATAACAAACTTCAATTGTCAAAATCCGAAATGGCTGCCTGTCGGCTATGTTGTTTTCTGATTAGTCTCAAAATGCAATATGCATAACTAGGCACCGACGGGAACATGCATATGAAATTTGAGAAAGATCACTTCATTACTTTCTGAGAAATAGCGATAACAAACTTCAATTGTCAAAATCCAAGATGGCTGCCTGTTGGCCATGTTGTTTTCTGATTGGTCTCAAAATGCAATATGCATATCTAGGCACCAATAGGAACCTACATATGAAATTTGAGAAAGATCCCTTCAATACTTTCTCAGAAATAGAGATAACAAACTTCAATTGTCAAAATCCAAGATGGCTGCCTGTCGGCCATGTTGTTTTCCGAGCGGTCCCAAAATGCAATATGCACAACTAGGCACCAAGGGGAACCTACATATGAAATTTGAGAAAGATCCCATCAGCACTTTCTCAGAAATAGCGATAACAAGAATTGTTTACGGACGGAGGGACGGACGGACGGACCACGGACCACGGACGCAGGGCGATTTGAATAGCCCACCATCTGATGATGGTGGGCTAAAAACTAGAAATGGCATTTACACCTCTAGCATATTTAAAGGGGAAGTAACTCCATACTAAATGGATTGTAAGGTTTGCACAAATTTGTTTCAATATATACACTCATAAGCAAACAATACTTGTTGTGTTGATTACATCTTTGCTATCATATATATATAATAAATATAATGATTATGTAAAATATGTATCCACACAGTGTACTGGTGAATTAACCTACTGAATTTGTTGTTAGGCAATACCTTGGTACACTAATACCAAAATAATATATTGATAGTGCAAGTAGTAGATGGTTTATGCTACAAATTCCAACATTCTACACATATCTGCCGGAAACGGGTGATTTGTTTTTAATTTCTGTTTGCAACAAGTAATTGCTATAAATGCCAAGAACATATTTAACTCATAGGCAAGGTAACAGATCAGTCATATAGGCATTAGGACTTCGCCGAAAATAGCACAACAGAATGCAGGGACACATCGAGATTAAATGTCCCATCACAAAATCAAATTCGACAAACTGAAATCCTCAGGAGGAGGGAGGACTTCCATGTCTTGCAGACATATTTCTAATTTCCAAAAAATAAATCCTTTCTTTATATATGTGTCTTTACATGCATGAGAGAATAAGAAGATATCTCAATTTTGTCCACATCATACATACTGTACCTCTCAAACAAGAGGCCCAATGGGCCTGTACGGCTCACCTGGCTCTACACCAACTTTGACGTTGATTGAGGTAATTTCTTCACATACTATGCTGATTACCACTTTTTTCATATCAAAGAATTTTCTAGTCCTTCATTCCAGCATAATATTTGCCTGATGTCAAGCTTCAGAGACTCTTGGCTATCGCAAAATTATTGTGTACAGATTTAAGCTAATTTCACCCCTGTGACTATGAATGAAGGTCAAGGTCATTTATTTTAACAAATTTGGCAGCCCTACGACCCAGCATGCTACAGGCCCAATATCACGTCCCTGGGCTCTTTGTTATTGAGAAGAAGCTGTTTGAAGATTATAGCCTATTTGACCCATGTGACCTTGAATGAAGTTCCCATGTGACCTTGAATGAAGTTCAAGGTCATTTATTGGAACAAACATATGCATGGATAGCCCTCACCCCAGCATGGTACAGGCCCAATATTAAGTCCCTGGGCCCCATGCTTATTGCGAAGAAGAAGTTGGAAGATTTAAGCCTATTTCACCTCTGTGACCTTGAATTACGGTCAAAGACATTTATTTCAACAAACGTGGTAGCCCTTCACCCCAGTATGCTACCGGCCCAATATCAAGTCCCTGGGCATCTTGGTTATTGAAATGAAGTCGTTGGAAGATTATCGCCTATTTCACCTCTGTGACCTTGAATGAAGGTGAAGGTCATTTATTTTGAACAATCTTGGTAGCCCTTCACCCGGCATGCTACAGGTCCACATATCAGGTCCCTGGGCCTCTTGCTTATTGAGAAGAAGTCGTTGGAAGAGTATAGCCTTTTTGACCCATGTGACCTTGAATGAAAGTCAAGGTCATTTCTTTGCTAAACACGTGAAATTTCCCCAAGTCCCGGGGCCCCTTTTGGGGTTATTCAGAAGTTTTTTAAAAAAGGAAAAAATTTGACCCCGGACGACGGACGCCACACCACGACAAAACCCCTCAATTTGCCCTTCGCCGGTGACTAAAAATAAACCCTACTCAGTAAAAAAATTGCAGTGTTTATTTTTTAATCCCTTTTTTGCTTCTTTGGCTTCTTGAAATAATAATTAAAATACCCGAGTGAAAATTCTTTGCCACAAAAAACCTTTAAAATGATTTTTAAAATTGGGTCAAATGAAAGATCCTTTTTAAGCACTTTTTATAATAATTGGTGCATGCGAAGAAACAAAAACCTCCTCAGGCCATCTCTTAGGGGTTTTTTCTATTTTTATGGAGATCTTTTGGCTCAATTTTTTTTAAAAATTATTTTAGATTCGCTTTAGTATTATTGATTTTTAAATAATTCAAGAGGGGATTTTACTGTGAGGGGATATGATCCTGACTATTAATTTTTTGTGATCGGGAACATGTCATTTAAAATTTAAAAGTTTTTTTAAAAAAGCATGACAGTAAATCCCCCGCTCTGAAAAATTTTTTGGGAATTTTATTTAGTTTTCCGTTTTTTTTTAAAAGAAATGTAAGCTGGAATCTTTTTTAAATTTTTCATTATTTAAATTTTTTTCCCAAAGAAGATGGCCCAAAAATGTTTCACCCAAGTTTGGGTTTTACTTTGGGTTTTTTCAAATTTAGAAATTTTTTGGTGTTAGCTTTTTTTTCAATACATGTGAATGGCAATAAACTAGAAATTTTTTGCCCAAAAACGTCAATGTCATATGACTACACTTTTTTACCCAATGGTTTCAATGTAAAAATTAATAGATTTTGTGACAAAAGCTGCTTTTTGACAGGGCTTTAAACTTTATCGTTTAAATGTGAAAAAAATTTTTTTTTTTGGTGCCCGTCTAAGATTTAAAAAGGTTTTAAAAACATTACTTTACAGAAAATTGGGCAATATAACTTTTTTGGAGTTACATTACCCCCTTCGAGCCCCCAAACCCAAAATTAAATGGGCTTTTTTGTCGTCTTTCCCACTTTTTTTGAGTAAAAAAGGGCTTTTTTGGGAAAACATGGTCATTTTTAAAGCAAATACTTGGGGTTTGTGGGGAAACCCTTTCCTCCTACACTAAAAACCCCTTTTCCTTTCAACTTAGTATACATATCCCAGGGCATAAGTTGTGTACAGGCCCACTCTAGAACTTCTTTAAAATTGGGCCTGGGCATCGTATCAATGGGTTTTTTTGGGAAATCTTTTAAAAATTTTTTTCAAATTGTATTTTTTTCAAAACCCATGACAAATTTGGGTTTTTTTCCCCTGAACTGCATTTTGGTTTTGAAAACATAACTAGGTTAGGGACAGAGCAGAAAACCCCCTTTTGAGGAACTTTTTTAATTTCACCCTTATTTTTTTTTGTTCGGAGGTCTTTTCCCCCCCACAAAACCCTTTTTTTTTCAAACGGGGGTATGCCAGTCATAAATTTGGCGTTTTTTTCCATTTGAATAATTTTACGAGTTAGGGGGCCCTTTTGTTTGTTATATTTTAAACCAGTTAAAAAAAGGGCAAAAACCTTTCAGCAAAATTTTCTTTTTTGTGATAGTAAAAAGTTTACTTAATATTTACAAAAAATTTTGAAGAAAATTTTGGGTAAATATTCCATTTCCATAATTTAATGAAAAGCAAAGTATGGGTTATGTTTTTTCCATTTTGGCCCGGGGAAAACATTATAGATCTATCAGATTTTCTTAATTTGATTGTAGCTAGGGTAGCGGTATCAAAACCCGGAAAAAGGGTTTAAAGGACTTTTGGGGGGTGCAGGACTTGGGGCCCCTTTTATTAGGGGGCGAAACGGACTTGTGGTTAACTTTAAAAGGAAGAAAACTGGGGCCCAAAAAGGCAAACATTTTTTAGAGAATTGGGCCTAAAAGTTCTTCATGCTGCCAACGGTTTTTGTATGTAAAAAATTAGGGGGTTTTTTTGACCGAGAAGTTTTTCTTCAAAATTTGTTTTTTCAAACATTCAAATCACGGGCCCCAAATTTCCGTCCCGATTGGGGTATTAATTTTTTTTTAATGTAAGACAAAAATCAAAAAAATTTTAAGACACTTGAATAAAAAGTATTATTATAATCAACCCCAAGGTTGGGTTATCATTCAAAATTTTTGAAAATCTTTATATTTTTTGCTATAAAATAAAGCTTTCACTTATTTATGTTTTATAATTCCAAAAACCCCATTATGCAAATTAAATTTCCCCATTAACTTGATAACACAAAATAAAAAAAATGATTTAAGATTTTTAAACAAAGGTTAATTACATGTTCAAATATGCAAGAAAATTTTGAGTGGGGGGCACATAAAAGGGGTGATTTCCATTCTTTTGTGGTCTTCTATAGATCTATATCTTTAAAAAAAAAAAAAAAAAAAGTGACGCCATCACCGTTAATATTTTTTTTTTTTTCCCCGATGTAAGATTTTGAAAATATATGAAATTGGGCTAATTAGATTCAAATTTTTTGAATGAAATATTTGTTTTTCTTTCCCTTTCTTCATAAATTTTTTTTTTAAAATGATTTACGCCCAAAAAGACCTATTTTTTTACCCAACCCATCTTTTAAACCCCTAAAATTCACAGTTATGGAAGTTTATTTCTATAAAATTTTAAATTAATTCCCCCAAAACTTGGGAAAATGAAACAAAATCAGTGGGAAATTTTTCCCTTTGAAACCCTGTTTGAAAGATTCCCCGAGGGCCCCGAACGGGGGGGTAATTTAAAAAAGGGGGTCGCACCCTATCACAGGGGGGGAAGGGGAAGGGGGTAGGGGGTTTTTAAAAAATAACCCAAGATTTTCATGTTTTCACCTGCATATAAAACACAAAATTTTTAAACCCTAAGACTGTTTTAGAAAAATAAAAATAGAAAGTTAAGCATCTTGACTATAGGTTTTTGGGTTTTGTATCTATCTTTTGGATCAGCGGATTAAAAATAGCTACTGACTAGTTTAAATTCATTTCCTTAAAACATATTTAATTGTCCCCGGGAGACCCGAATGTACTAGTTTTTTTTTATATTTTTTACTAATTCTGAAATTTTCCCCAAACCAAAAATTTTAAACCCTAAAAAACTAATTTAACCCCAACCCAGTCCCTTTTTTCAGTAAAATCTAATATGGAAATTTTTATGGGTAATTTTTTGAAAGGTCAAGCTTTTTTGTGAAACATATCCAATTTTAAAATGACCCCCGTCCCAATTCTATCGAGCTATTTTAGAAAACATGAACTTTACACTATTTTTTTTCATGACTTCTAAAAGTTTTCCCCCACCGTCTAAAATGTCCCCGGGTCCCCATTTTTTTTTTTCCCCTGACGCTAATTCTGCCCCTCGAATCTAGTATTGACGGGGCAATCCCTTTTTTTTGTGAAAAACGCCTTAAAATTTAAAAGTCATTGGGCGAATATTTCGAGTTCCCCGGGCTTTTTTGGGCCGGGGCGGGAATACCCAGCCTGCCAGCCGTAAATACTTTAAACCCGGAACAGCACCCCCCCCCCCCGGGGGACCATCGAGTCCCGCGGCTAGCCCCCCTTGGGGGCGCTCACCGTGAAGCGGTCCCCCCAAAACCCTATACTTACATGTCCCGGGACCCACTCAAAAATCGACGATTCGTTCGTCCACAATTAAAAATTTTTCGGAAATAAAAAACACTACATTTTAAATAAAAAATTTTTAAAACCTATTTAAAAATTCGTATCAAGGGCAGGAAGGGGGTTTTTTGGGATAATTACCGATTTTACCCCAATAAAAGGGGGGCCCCCAAATTTTTTTTTAAGGAAAAAATCTTTTTACGGAAATGTCAAAATTTTTGTCAAAAGGTGTTTTAAACGTAATAATTCTTTGAAATATTTTTCTACTTTATTTTTCAATTTTTTTCAGCAAATTAATAACTTTTAACCATGTTTTTCCCCCAATTTTGTGTATTTCCCACAGGCTTTCAAGACATTCATTTCAAAGAGCACCCAAAAAATAAAACCACAAAAATAAACTTCCAACTTTAAATTTTAAATAAAGTAAAGACTTCATTCTTTTGATAAATAACTTTTTTTTTAGAAAAAAACTATTTAAAAAACATTGTAACAAATTTTTGGTCAAAGAAAAAAATGTTCCTGTAAAAATCGGGGAAAACACCTGTTTTTATAAATAGAACACAAAGAAATTCCAATTTTAAACAAAATGGTGGAAACACACGTTCTCCCCGGTCTAAAGATCAGCTGGCCCTTGGGTTTCAATTTCCCTGAGTAAATTTAATGTGTTTAAGCTTAATAGATGATAAGGAAAAATCCTTCATCGGAATATTTTTTTACTGAAATTTTTCCCCTTTTTCCCCAAACCCTTTGGGGATTCTTCTTAAAGGGAAAGTTTTTGTTTTAAAACTTCAGAATAAAAAATTTTTAATAAAGGGGCCCCCACTCCAAATTTCCCCCCCTGGGGGCCCTTATTTTGGTCAAATAACCCGGGGGAAAAATAAAGGAGATTTTTGCAATGAAAGTTAAATTTGGGGACGAGTTTCCCATCATCTATTTATGTTAAAATGTAACCCCCCGAACGAAAAACGATAATAAAAGTTTTTTTCTTTGTAACCACCAAAAAAGAATTTTCGCAAAAACCCCAAACAAAATCTTTTTGGGCCCATTTACGAGATTTCGCAAAATCGAAGTACGCGGGTTTTTTTCCTGTCAATCGACTGCTAATTACGTACGGTCCCGTCACCTGATTTGGAACTCTTTCCCCTATGACTTTTACAAGGGTTTTTCAAGTGCCCGGTATGGTGGCCTAGCATAGAGGACAGTGTGAAAAGTAACAGTACAAAAATGTTTGGAAAACGATCCCCGGAAAATGAAAATTTTAGGTTGTTTTAAATTTTCGAATTTGCCGACGAGAATCGGGAACCAACAATTAAATTTGAGTTTAAAAAAAAAAAAATAACATAGTGAAAATTTCCCCTGAAAAAGACCACTTTTTTTTAAAACAACTGGTGTAAAATCGGTCAAACACCCCTAAAGTATTTAGTTTGTGTTTAAACCCTTTCTTAAATCGTTCCCAAAAAAAGCAACAGCTCAACAAAATTAAAATAAAATAATGTTCCAAAATTTTATTCGCAATTTAAAAAATTCAAAAAAACCTACCAACAAAACCACATTCTGGATACTCCCGGTTTGTGAAAAAGACCCAACACACGTACAGTTTAAAACAAGCGTTATTTCATGCAAAACCCGCTTTGGTCTGGAAAAGGAAAACTTTAATTTTGAAAATAATATTTTATAATTTTCAAAGATCTCCCAAAATACTAAATCTTCTCTCCCGTATGAATACCCGTGTTTTAAAATTTTACCAAACTTCTACCTTACCGATTTTATCCCTTATTTTTTCATGTCCCCTTGGGCTCCGGGATCAAGGCCCTTAAAAGCTTGGGGAAGACATAATTTATAACGATCGGTTTTAGTGAAATTATATAAAAGTGGGTTCGCAACAAATTTAATATAATTTTAAATTTCTGACGGGGTTAAAAAATAGTATTATTTAAAACCCTTTTTTTAGCCCGTTTTTAATGATAAAACCAAACAATTTTAATTTAACCCTAATTAAAACTAAAATTTTTAAAATCGTAAAAGAAATTTTTGTGTTGGGTTTTTTTTTTTCCCCCCCAAATTTTTTTGTATTTTTTTTTGCTTTTTATTTTTGAAATTTTTTCATTTTTGAATGATCGAGACCCTGGTGGTTTTGCTTTTTAAATTTGGTCGCAAGTCAAATCTTCACTTAAAAAAAGGGCTTTTAAAAGGGTGTATAAAAAAGTTTGGGGGGGGTTTCCCTTCCCCCCCGTTTTAATTGGTTTTGTAACTGCTTAAAAAATTCCCGGGGGTGAAATTAAAAGGTCCAAACCCCACAACCAACCCCGGGCCCCGGGGACACAGGTGTCCGTGATTTCGGTGTTTTAATCACACAAACCCCTGAGTTCCCCCGCGTTTGGGTTTTTGGGGCACTTTCAAAAAGGGTTCCGAAAACATGGTTTTACAGGTTGTTTTACTAAATTGAGCTTTTAATTTTTTTTAAGAATTGGTTTAAAAATATAGGGAAAACTTTTGTTTTAAATCAAAAACATTATTTTTTTGGGAATTTTGGTTTCGTTTTCTTACAAAAAAATAAAAAAACATATCTCAAAAGTTTGTCTATAAATAAATTTAAACCCAAATTTCCTATTTATATATTTTACCCATGATGTTTTAAATTTTCTCTATGAATCTTGTTTTGGGGGGTTATGACTTTTTTGGGGACCCTTTTTCAATTGCGGACAATTTCCCAAAAAAACAAAAAAACGGTATAATTTTTTGTTTTGGGGGTAATAAAAAAAACCAAAAAGATTAGCATTTTTTTTCACATCTTGAATGAATTGGGAAATTTTTAAAAATTTTGTTTCTAGAAGTATTTTTAAACCCAAAAACCAAAACTGGGACAGTTTTTAACACAAACCCGTCATCCCCCATAAAAAAAGGGTATATGATGTAAAATCATTATAAACGGGCCGGTTTTTTTAATGTCATACATGTTACCAAAAGACCCTTTAAATAAAAAAGATATGAAAAAATATTTTTAAAAATAAAAGGGTTTTCCGGGACATATAAAAAGACTTATTTACCCTCCCTTAGTTATATCCCACCTGTTTTTAAAAAAAATGGTTTGTGTAAACCCCTTTAAATTTTGGCCCCCTTATAATAGAAAATTAGTAAAATGTTACATGTTGTGAGGCTCCCCTTTTTGAGAGAAAAAAGGGGATGCACCTTTTTTTATATGGCAAACCCTTTAAAAAAAAAGTTATTGTCCCCCGGGTTTGGGACAATTGTTATTAAAATTCACAAATATAACTCAGAGATTTTTTTTAGCACTTTTTCCTTTTTTTTTTTTCTTTTTTTCGCCCTTAAAATTTCAAGGGACTTTTTCACGTTTGTTTTTTAATTTTTTCCCATATGGCGGGGTTCCCACGTGTTCAACCCGTACCCCTCACAGGTCCAAGGGCAAACCCAAAAAAGGTTTCGGCTTTTGGGGTTCAGGGGGGTTTTTTCCCAGAAAAAACACAATTCTCGGGAAAAGGGGGGGGCCGATTTTGATCGGTTTCTGCATTCTTGTTTTTTAATCAAACCCAAAAACATTTTAAAAGTAATTTTTCTTCAGGGTCACTTTAAATTTTGAAATGAAAAATTTTTCTTTTAAAAAGCATCCCACAGGGTTTTCTGTATTTTAAACCCCCCTATTCAGAAAAAGAAGGTCAATTTCCCCTGTCAACCTGCAAAATTTCTGAGGGTTTTTGGGGCCCCCGTTGTAACCTATATTATTTACCTGCAAGCTTGATTTCAAAAGGAGAACGTTAAGGAAAGAGCATGAAAAGGGCAATGAAAATGAAAGGGGCTTTCCAAAAGTAGTTGTTTTGTTTAGGCGGGTTTTGTTTTGGGGTGTAAATCAAATATTTTTGTTAGACAAAAAATTCATTTGGATAAATTCTGTACCTTTCACTTTTTCTCTTTAGTCTTCCTTTCTAATTTGTCAATCGTAAAATTTAAAAAGTAAAAAAAGGGCCCCTTGTTTGTTCACATTGTTTTTTTAAAAAAAGTTTTGGGGGAGGGGGCTTTTAAAAAGGTGTTTAAATTCTGCCCCCAAACCTATGCCCACATTTGGGAAGGGAAAAAAATATGTTTTTTTTTAAAAAAAAAACCCAATTTTTCTTTTATATTTTGGTAAATTCCCTTTTAAAATTTTTACATTATTCCAAAGGAAAATGTGAAAAAAATATTTAAAAAATCTTGCATTCAAAAGCAAGTTTGGGGCCCTTTAAATTTTCTTATTATTTAGAAAAAAGAAATAAAAGGAATCCCATATTGCACCATCGCTCGGGGCCCCCTCATAAGGGGAAAAGTTTTAAACATTTTTTGACCTTTTAGTGTACAGTGGGGGCCCCCGCTAATCCGGACCCGATAGTTCCCGGGGGAAATGCAGCCGGGCGGAAATGCACGGGAACGGATTTCCCTAACTTTTTTTTGTACTCCCAGTCAGGAAATTCGGTTCCGATTCTGGAACCCCCTTTTGGGAACGGAAGGGAATTTTTTATAGTAAATTTCCCCCCAAAAATCCGGGGGGCGGGGTTTTTTTTTCCCCCACGAGGGGAAAAAAGTCGGAGCAAGTCACCCTTTTCGACACTGTACACAGACTTTTGCTTGACCTGTGCGTAATCATCGAAAACCGCTGCCAGGTCCTAGCCCCGGGGGTTTTTTTCCTGTGTTCCAAAATGTAACTTTTGTTTTTTTTAACGGGACATTACTTTTTCTCTACGACCTTTTTAAACTTTACGTAATTTAAAAGGGTTTTTTTATTTTAAACCTGGTCTTTTTCTTTTATCAAATTGACGTACAAAATCTATTATAGTTATTTTTTCGACCCGGGAACTTTTTAAAAGGGAAACATATTGCTATTTTTGTAAATTTGCAAAAAATTTACCGCACAACCCTACATTTCTTTTATACCATAATTAATCAAACTCAAATACATGTAAAAAATTTTTGGGTCGGGAATTTTAAAATCATAACACTTGTATTGGGGAAAAACACGGTATCGGGTTTGGAACCCGTTACGTGAAACGACGAAACCCTTGAAAGATGGGACGTTATTAATTACCTACACATTTACTTTAAACATGTCACAAGAACCCGGGGTTTATTACACCCAAAAAGGCAAAATTGTATGATACTTAATTAAGCGCACATTGGTTTTAAATTATACGGGGGAAAAATTTCGGACCTTTTTTCGGTAGGGGGTCCCCTGGGGTACGTTTCTTTTTAAAAATATAAGCTTGGGGTTTTTTGGTACGTAAAATCAAAAAAAAAAATGGACTGAGGTAAGTTTTAAAAACCGGGTCTTTTATTTAAAAGGGAATTTAAAGTTTGTATTTTTACTTTTTTGTGAACCTCCGGGACGTACAATGTGGTTTTTTGAAGGGCCCCCTATGCCCGCATAAAAAAAAACAAAATTCCTTTACATTTTTTTTTAAAACAAAATTTTTTTTTTTTACTTTCTACAAAGAAAACAAAAAACATTCAGAAACAGAAATTATTTATTGGGTTTAAAAAATCTGACCATTAGACGTGTTTTTTTTGAAACCCCCCGGATTGTATTAAAACCAAGGGGGATAACTCTTCACGCCCAATTTTTTTTTACCTTTGGGAGAAAGAAATTTTTGGGATTCCCCGGGAAACCCGTAAACCGGGCCCGGTTTTGGGCGGGGGAAAAGAAGGGGTTCGACTTATCGGGGCCCTGTACATTCCCCCCAAGTTTTAAAACAAAAGTTTGTTCACGGGAACCCGGGGACATTGACATATTGACGGTATTTATAAGATAAAAATTTTTTTTGATAATATCAAAATAAAATTTTGGGATGTACATTTTTTTTAGGGTATATGTATTTAGTGAAAATTTCTATTGTTCTGTGTAGGGGGGGGGGGGGCATGGGAAAAAATATGGGGTAGGTTATTTTTTGAATCCCATGAGATCCAAATTGTACATAATATATATCTAACCCGTACTCCACTTTGTGTTTGTATTTCTGTTATATATACCAATACAGCTGACCCGCTAAATCTGGGACGCCGATAGTCCGTAAAACTCACAATCCCGACGGAAATGTCGGGGAACGAATTTCCGTAACGTTATATTTGTACTCACAAGTCCGGAAGTTCTGTTTCCCGAATCCGGAGCTCCATATCGGAAACGAAATATTAGTTAAGTAAATTCCAGCAGTAATCGGACGTTTTTCTCATCACATAGATAAAAAGTCTGAGTTGGTCACCCGTGTCGACAGGTGAACAGGTAGTAGATCGCGGTCGCTTGACACACAGAGTAGTCATAGCAACGCTGCGAGATCTTAGCCCCCGGTGTCGTGGGATTTGTATCCCCATAGGATAAGTACCCGGATACTAAAACAGGCCATAGGATTAGTATCCGGGTACAATATTTGGCCATAGGATAAGTATCCGGATACAATAAATGGCCATAGGATAAGTATCCCCCCCATAGGATTTGTATCCCCCCTAAAATTTATCATAAGGTAACAATGTAAGAATTTTGGAAATGTTTTTTTTTACCGTTTAACTGCTTTAAAATGTTGGACAATAAAGTATTATCAGATAATTTCATTTTTTTTCTCTTTCACTATTCAATAAAATTGATGAATTATTTCAAAACTGTTAAAAATCATTTGAATTGTTGATCAACCCTGATATAGTCACTGAAGCAGTAATAATTGAAAACTTATACTGAATATAAAGTCTGCTCTGTACGTGTCACCTGGGGAAAGGTAAACTGTTAGATGGCCCCAGGGAATATCTGTCATAGTTGACAGAATGTCTGTTTAATATTATTACCATCACCTGTTCACTATGTAGCTGTTGGATTGGGGTAAAAGAATATATCATGAAGTCATTCTTGAAAAGAACTAAAACCAACAACATGAACTTTGAAGTCATCACCAATCCAGATTTTCTTCTCGGGTTCCACTGAAAAGAGGAAATCCTCATGATCTATGTGCTGTAAAAGATGTGTCGATTTTAAATCACTCAAGTGATCATTACTTTAAATGTGAGTTTCCTTTCTAGTGAATGAAGAATTGATTGGGATTTGTATTTAGGACATTTTCAAATGACACCAAATATATTTCGATACCAAAATTGTTAACAATGTTCATAGTCTGAAGAATTGCATAAGATGCCATATGAAATAGTCATAAGACAGTATCAAGTTTTTCTTTTTCTTTAAGTATTACTGCGTTCGTTAGTGATCTACTCAACAATTTCATCAGAATCAAATTAAAACCATACATGGCCCACCCTTATTTGTTAATTGTGCTGATGTTGAATTTATCTAGAAAAATACTTGAAAAGTCGGTGATTCATAGGAACAGAAATCATCAAAAAAAAAATGCAATTAAACAGCTGATTTCGCTTCCTTACACTGGAATCGTTTATTGTTGTACAATAAGACATTATCATCCGTTACGACCAAGATTTTATAAACCATGTCTGTGAATGAATAAGCCGTGTCTGAATACAACAGTTAATATTTCAACCTAATCATATTTATTAGAATTTGTTCATCACCCAACTTATGTCATTTAACTTGATGTCTATAGTCGTAGGATTTGTAATCCACCATACTTATGTCATTAAATCTGATCAGTCTATAGCCCGTAGAAATTGTATCCCCCTACTTGCATTAAGTTGAGTTCATTAGCATAGGATTGTATCCCCCCTAGCTTTATGTCAGTTAAAGCTACGGCCCCCGCCTTCCCCCCTCCGCTACTTTCTCTAGCGTAGGATTGTATCCCCGCCTACTTTATGTCAGTTTAGCTGATTTCTATAGCCCATTAGATGGGTTATCCCCCCCAACTTATGCCTCATTTTAAGTTGATTTCTATAGGCCATAGAATTGTAGCCCCCGACTTTATGTATTTACATCTGATTTAGTCATAGGATTTGTTCCCCCCTACTTTTGTCATTTGATTATTGCTATCGCCATAGGATTGTATCCCCCCTACTCTTTATGTTATTTAGGCTTATTTTAAGCCACTGGATTTGTATCCCCCCTACTTTATGTTATGAATCTGATTTATATACCGTAGGAATTGTATCCCCCCTAATTTGTCATTTAATCTGATTCTATAGCATAGGATTGTATCCCCTACTTTATGTTCATTGGAGCTTATTTCTATAGCCTGAATAGGAATTGTACCCCCCTACTTATGTCATTTAACTGATTTTAGACATAGGATTGTATCCCCCATATTTCTGTCATTTAGGTGATTCTATACCATAGGATGAATCCCCCCCCTACTTTATGTTCAGTTAAGATTTTCTATAGCAGTTAGGATTGTATCCCCCTATTTATGTCATTATCTGATTTCTATAGCCGTAGAAATTGTATCCCCTACTTTATGTCAGGTTAAGTTGATTTCTATAGCAAGGATTGTATCCCCCCAATTATGTCGTAAGCTAGTTCTATAGCCCGTAGGCTTTGGTATCCCCCTACTTTATGTCATTTAGCGATTTCCATAGCCATAGAATTGTATCCCCCTACTTTATGTCATTTAATCTCCGATTAGTCCCCGGGGGACAGTGAGGAGATATCATACAGTACGTGCTACATCAAACAACACAACATTTTAAATTTAATCAACATTTCTTTAGTCGTTTTTAAATGTTAAAATTTTTAATAACTTTTACATTTTTATTGAAAAAATGTTAAATTTTATAGAAGTCTTCGACTGTTGTTGTTTTGGTTTTTTTTAAGTTCACGGACACAATTTAAAACAGTTTCCATACATTGGGCTATTTTGGGGGAAACCTTTTACGTTGAATCAGTCTGTGGGTCGGTGAAAAAGTATAATATCCTCTATAACTCTGCTGGAAAAAAATTTTTTTCTATTTTTCCCACTATTTTAGAAAAAAAAAACAGAATTTTAAATACGTACGTAGTATGTACTGACTTGAACTTGTTATCTGTGACTATTTTTGTTTGAAAAAAACCCCTTTTAGCTAGGATGAATTTAATTAGTTTTTATTGAAAATTTACTAGAAAAAGATAGCGTGTTGTGTATGTGTGGAAGTTTTGGAAAAAAATATAAGAGGAAAGTAAAATAAGTACCATGGTAAATTAAATTTAAAATTTTTTTTTGTACTTTCTCATTTCATTGTAATTTTTAAATTTTGAATAGAAAAAACACCTGTATGAAAAGTTTTTACCATTTTAATTACCAATAAAATGTTACAAAAGTATTTTTAAAGTTTTTTTGCATGTTTTTCATTGTTTTTTAAACCAGCTCCATGAAGATGATGGAAAAATGACCCAAAGCATAATTTGTAATTGAAACATGGGGGACATATGCAGACCATCTGGGATCATGTGCAACCATCGGGGACATGCTGAAAAAAATGGGCTCAGTGCAGACATGCTGGATATGCGCAGACCATGTGGCATATGCTGCAAAACTGGGCATCAGTGCAGCCCAGCGGGGTCATGCTTCACAGACCAGGTGGGGATCTGGGGCCCATGCTCCTTAAACATAAATCCCAGCATATCCCAGAAAATTTTGCAATTGAAACATGTGAAAATCTGTTTTTAAATAGAATTATAGGAGGTAATTAGGCACCGCTGCAGTCATGTTCATTATGTCAATTCCATGCGCTTCTACGCCTATGCTGTGATATTGAAATTATAAGGGAAAAATCAGCCTAAATGACAAGTAGGGGGGATACAATTCCTACGGTTATAGAATCACTAATATGACTATAAGTGAGGAAGGGATACAAATCCTATGCTATAGAAATCAGTTTAACTGACAAAAGTAGGGGGGATACAAATCCTATGGCTTAGAAATCAGTTTAACTGAAAAAGTAGGGGGATACAAATCCTACGGCTATAAAATCAGTTTAACTGACAGAAAGTAGGGGGGATACATCCCTACGGGTATAGAAATCAGATTAAAAGACATAAAGTAGGGGGGATACAAATCCTATGGTATAGAAATCAACTAATATGACAAATTAGGGGGGATACAATTCCTACGGCTATGCAACAGATTAATGACAAAGTAGTGGGGAAAAAATCCTAGGCAAAGGAAATAACCCTTAGACAAAAAGGGGGGGGGATAAAATTTCCCTTGGGCTATAAAATCACTTGAAATGACAAAATTTGGGGGGATACATTCCTATGGTTATAAAACAATTTACCCGGTATATGACAAAAAAAGTTGGGAATACAAAATCCTATTGTATGAAAAAAGCCTTTTTTTTTTTAAGCATAAAGTGGGGGATACAAATCCTATGGCTATAAAAATCGTTTAAAATCCCAAAAGTAGGGGGGATAAAATTTAAAGGTATAAAAATAAACAATATGACATAAAGGGGGGGGATAAAATTCCTACGGCTATAAAAATGCTTAAATAAATAAGGTGGGGGGATCAATTTCCTGGGGCTATAGAAAACAGATAAATGCAAAATGGGGGGTAAAAACCCTATGGCTATAGAAATTAACAAATTTAAATTAAAAAAGAGGGGATACAAGCTATGGCTATGAAAGCATATTTATTTAAAAAAAGGATGTTAAAAGATAGATTTTTTTTGTTTTGTTAATATTTATGCATCCTTATTTATCTTGTAATTTGTGAAAAACCCCAATTGAAAGGAAACCAAAAAAAACTTAATTTTTTTAATTTGTTGATTGTAAAATCTGTCTTTTGGAAATTGAAAAATGGAGGGTATATATTAATACCTTTAATAAATCAAAGCCATTATTAAAATTCATTTATTCACACAGCACTAGGTAATAACTATTTTTTAAGATATATTAATATAAATAATACTAAAGAATATGGACAATATAATAATGGTAATAAAGTTTAAATAAAAAAAAAACCCAAATCTCTATGAGCATTTTCTTTAAACCAAACCCCAAAACCTATATTTATAAGTTTAAGACTTTAAAAAAAAAATGCTTGTCATAACACACATCATCCACAATAAATTCACACCTGTCAAGTCCATGGCACCATCCTGCTGATAGTGTGTACATCACACCCTACCCCATGCTGATGCTCCCCACACCCTCCCTAATGCTTGATGACAATCATTATATACACCTAGGGTAAGAGTCCACCATTATGCAGAGAGGAACACATTAAAAAAAGTGAACAGGGGAAACCCCTGCAAATTGTTTATTCATATTTGCTGTCACTTAAATGAATGTCATTTAATATAGTCTGTATATAAACATACACCCCTGCAGTCTATCTTCCCAATACTTAAAAACCCTTTAATCTCCAATATCAAAAAAAGGTTTATTAATACTTTCTAGTATATACTTATTTATTGAACACCCAATACAGATAAGGTTTCGTATGAAAGGGGGGTACTTTTCCCATGGGGGATACAACCTATGGCCCCGTTTTAGTACCGGGTAAAATTTCCCAGGGGATCTTACTATATGGCACCGGCATTAACCCGTACAATTTATTTTTTAAGTACCCTTGGTTTCTATACCGATCGAATCAAATTAAAGGATTAGGGCCGGTTTTTTTTTTGTTTAAAATGTTTTTAAATTCAATCCTTCCGACTTATAAGCATGCTGAAAAGAAAAAAAAACAATTCTTTATTTCACATTTTAAAAGAAATTTAACGAAAGATAGACAGCATAAAATTCCAATGTAATGACGATACAGATGTTATGACTTCGAGGGGTAATCGATGCATGATGAGGGTGTGGGAGATAAATAGTGTAGTCATATTGCAAACATAGAAATGATAAGATTTAAAAACAAAACAGCTAACTCGGGCGATACTAGAACTGCTGTAAAACACAATTTCAAAATTCTCTAAATTCAATATATGTTATTCCGAGTTAGCACGTACGAATCCATAAAGCTTATAGGATTATCACTGATCATATATAAGGAAAGAATATTTTAATAACACGAAACGTTTATCAAATTTCAAATTCTTTATTGACTTTTGGGCCATACGGCCCATAAGTTTAATATAACATATTATTATTATCAGGTGTTTCACAAATGAATTAAAAACATCGGCTTGGAAAGACGACGTTGTGATAATACTACTGATAAACCGTAAGGTTTAAGTAATAAATGAATTGAATTGAATTGAAAGATTTTATTATATAACACAGTTGTTTCTTTATGTCAAACGTAAGACATGATAGTTCAACACATTTTTTTTTTTTTTTTTTTCAAAACTTCTATTTCATGTTTGATTTATAATGACTATCTGGTCACACTATACACAACAAAATATGCACAGAGAAGTGGTTTCCCAAAATGTTACATGAAAAAGCTACATATTATACCCTCGGCGTCATTATAATGTATGGATAAAAAAAAAAGTTCAATATTCAGTAAGAAACATCTATAGAATATCGGAGACCATATAGGATTTATAGTTTAGTTGTTTTTCTATATCTTTATCAGAGACTTTTATATCAAAAAGTCTCTAATCTCATCGATGTGATACATACGTTTCAAATTTTTTATTAGTAAGCTTGTAAAATATTAGAGCTCGGATAGTGTAACCCATTGGGAATTTCAATATTCCTCATAATAACCAGGACGTATATAGTGGAATTATAGGTTTTCTGATGCAGGCATCTGTTCCAAAGAAGATGTACTTTGAGGTTCGGCAAATAACAAAATGTTGATACCCGACAAAAAACGTAAAAGATAAAGTTTTGTACTTCGAAGTCTTATATTGTAGGAAATAATATACTTGTCATGTTAAACAGAACCGCTTATAGTTCATCCCAAAAAGGGGGGCGGGGGTTTACCTGGTCCTCGCCTAAGGCAGGAAGCCAACCGCAGGTTTTAATTTAGAAATGCCCCAGGCCTTGTAATCAACAACTGTCCAAGTGTCCTTGTGAAGTGGATGACAAGAGGTTTTCGATACAATTTCTTTCTTTTATTATACCAAAACAAAACAATACAAATATTTTATTAACGTGTCCGTGTCAATATTACAGATATATAAAATACAGTAGAAGTCATAAAAACTTTACAAGTTGCTTAAAATTTTATTCACATTCAGACTTAGAGACACCAAATATAGTAAAAAGTTCTGTTAATATAGGTAAAAAAGGATCTTCTGCGTACAAACAGATAGAGTGAAAAGCTAAAAAAGGTGAAGATCATCACTTGTCATAAGATAATGAAATTGTTCATATGGGTTAATTTAAAAAGTTTGGACAATAATTGCTTGCTTCACTAATAAAAATTCGCCTAATATCTGAATAAAAAATCACAGTCAATTAAACAAGAGCCCAGAGGGATCTTGGCGCCCACCATTGAATGATCTTCATAAGTTCCATTCGATGATCTTTTCTCTACTTTTCCCTTCTTTCTAAC
>NW_022979204.1:0-21015 GCF_902652985.1 Pecten maximus
AAAACCTTCAGGAAAAAAAACCTTAAACACAGGAATATTATATAAACATCAGACACAAACCTGTACAGCAATATATATAAACATCAGATACAAACCTGTACAGGAATATATATAAACATCAGGTACAAACCTGTACAGGAATATATATAAACATCGGGTACAAACCTGTACAGGAATATATATAAACATCGGGTACAAACCTGTACAGGAATATTATATAAACATCAGGTACAAACCTGTACAGGAATATATATAAACATCAGGTACAAACCTGTACAGTAATATATATAAACATCAGGTACAAACCTGTATAGGAATATATATAAACATCAGGTACAAACCTGTACAGGTATATTATATAAACATCAGACACAAACCTGTACAGCAATATATATAAACATCAGGTACAACCCTGTACAGGAATATATATAAACATCAGGTACAAACCTGTACAGGAATATATATAAACATCAGGTACAAACCTGTACAGGAATATATATAAACATCAGGTACAAACCTGTACAGGAATATATATAAACATCAGGTACAAACATGTACAGGAATATATATAAACATCAGGTACAAACCTGTACAGGAATACATATAAACATCAGGTACAAACTTGTACAGGAATACATATAAACATCAGGTACAAACCTGTACAGGAATATATATAAACATCAGACACAAACCTGTACAGGAATATATATAAACATCAGATACAAACCTGTACAGGAATATATATAAACATCAGGTACAAACCTGTACAGGAATATATATAAACATCAGGTACAAACCTGTACAGGAATATATATAAACATCAGGTACAAACTTGTACAGGAATATATATAAACATCAGGTACAAACTTGTACAGGAATATATATAAACATCAGGTACAAACCTGTACAGGAATATATATGAACATCAGGTACAAACTTGTACAGGAATATATATAAACATCAGGTACAAACTTGTACAGGAATATATATAAACATCAGGTACAAACCTGTACAGGAATATATATAAACATCAGGTACAAACCTGTACAGGAATATATATAAACATCAGGTACAAACCTGTACAGGAATATATATAAACATCAGGTACAAACCTGTACAGGAATATATATAAACATCAGACACAAACCTGTACAGGAATATATATAAACATCAGGTACAAACCTGTACAGGAATATATATAAACATCAGGTACAAACCTGTACAGGAATATATATAAACATCAGGTACAAACCTGGAGACACTGTAGAACAGGGAAACATAGCACAAATACTTTCCCTGAGATTTTGGAAGGCTGCGGAACTGGGAAATCTATACAACACTATAGCTAATATGTAATCAGAGATTTGGGGGAGGTAATTAGGGAACAGGGAGAAATAACACCTATACTCACTCTGACATTTGGGGGAGGAGGCTAATTGGAAGGGAGAAACAACATGTATATTCACCCTGACATTTGGGGGTGGGGGGTATATAGAGAAGGGAGAAACAACAACTATATTCACCCAGAGAATCTGATTTGGGGAGGCTGTAGGGAAGGGAGAAACAGCACTTATATATATGTAGATAGGTTGGTGATGTGAACCTTGACAATTCCCTTACTATCATAGTGATAGGGAACTAGAGATGGGGTAATATCCAAGTCGTCTGGTATACAGGATCCTGGAGTTGGTTGAAGAAGAGCACAAACATTGGGGTAGGCTAAATTCTTCTTAGTGAACCCATCTACGGTTACCTCATCGCCTGCCCTTTCACTGTCATCACGGACAACAATCCTCTGACATATGTGTTGTCTTCTGCTAAGCTTGATGCTACGTCACAAAGATGGATAGCAGCGTTGGCCAACTATGATTTCGACATCCAGTACAGACCCGGTATCAACAATGCTGATGCTGACAGCATGTCCAGACACCCTTCACTCAGCGCAGATTCAGAGATGATCTCCAAAGATGTTATCCAAGCACTTAGCAAGGGCATCGGTGTCACTCCATACATTGAGACCATTGCTATGTCGGCACAGGTACCTCTGGATATACCATCTTCAACTACTCATCCTATTCCAGGACTACAGGAGGAACAGATGCGTGACACCCTTATTGGATATTGGATTCCATTTGTGAAGTCTGGAATTAAACCGCGTCGAGAGGATCTGCCTCCTTTACCTGGACATCAGGCTATGATGAAAAACTTTGAGAAGTTTAGAATCAGAGATGGTGTGTTGTGCCGTGACGTAATGAAAGATACTGACGTTGAGACCCAGATAATCCTACCGAAGTCCAGAATCTCTACTGTACTCACCATGTTGCATGATGACTTTGGGCATCAAGGACGCGACAGGACTTTATCCTTAGTTCGGGAGAGATTTTACTGGATTGGAATGACGAAAGATGTTGACGAGTGGGTAAGAAGTTGTGCCAGATGTTTACTTCGGAAGACACCAGCTAGGATCTGTACTCCGCTTGTATCCATCAACACCTCTCAGCCTTTAGAGCTCGTATGTATGGATTTCCTTTCGTTAGAGACATCTAAAGGTGGAATCGAAAACATTCTCGTCATCACCGACCATTTTACCAAGTACGCCGTAGCTATACCAACGAGGAACCAGACTGCACGGACAACCGCAGAGACATTCTTCAACCATTTTGTTGTACACTATGGTCTTCCTCGAAGGATCCACACAGACCAAGGACCAAACTTTGAGAGTCGGTTACTGAAGGAACTTTGTTCTCTTACTGGAATCGACAAGTCGCACACCACCCCTTACCATCCCATGGGTAATGGTCTTTGCGAACGTTTCAATAGGACGCTCCTTGGTATGTTGGGAACCTTATCACAGGAACAGAAACAGAACTGGAAGGCACATGTCTCTTCATTGGTCCATGCGTACAACTGTACGAGACAAGATTCAACGGGACAGACCCCATATTTTTTAATGTTTGGGCGAAATCCAAGGCTGCCAATTGATATAGTCTTTGGACTTGATACCAGACCTCCAGTGAAGTCATTAACTTCATATGTAGAGGACTTGAGGAACCGTCTTGTGCGCGCTTATGAGCTTGCAACAAAAGGTTTGGACAAGGCGAGAACCAGACAAAAGGAATACTACGATAAACGAGTACGAGAAGCGGTGTTAAATGTGGGTGATCGTGTTCTGGTGAAGATCGTGTCCTTTGACGGAAAGCATAAGCTGTCTAACAAGTGGGAAGAGGAGCCATACCTCGTCATAGACCAGCCCCATGTCGGAATTCCAACATATGTTGTAAGGAAGGAAAACGGTGAGGGACGGGTTAGGACATTACATAGGAACCTCCTCTTACCCATAGGATACCTACGTAGTACTAAACAGGACTCAACTCCACCCATACCACCAAAGAAACCGGTTCCCATCCCGAGAACGAGGAAGAATATGACTAGGAAGGTGCCTTCTTCTGACGAAGGGTCCACTTCATCTTCAGAGGGGGAGGAAGTGTTAGTGGTTGCGAGTGATGTTAGACACAACATCCTATCCGGATCAGCCACTAGCACAGGTCCTGAAGATGAGCCTAGTTTGGAAACTGAGCAACCGGTGCCAGATACGATAGCGGAGCCAGAACCAGATAGTCAGGAAACCTCTACTGTGCCTAGAAGGTCGCAGCGTACTAAGGTGAAACCTGCATGGATACGTGGCAACCAATATATCATGAGGCAACAGGCAAGTGAGCCCGAGTGGAAAGTACGCGCAAGATTCCTATCAGAGTTGGTGGAAGATGGAGCTCTGAGCGGGCAGGATGATAGAGTTGTCTCAGCACTACTTAACATAGTATCTGGTAAAACTTGAGTTTTGTCCATTTGCAGTACTAGTGTTGATAGTTTTCCATTAATTGTATACTTGTACTATTTCATAAAGATTATTATCAACCATTATACATCCCATGTCGAGGACGACATTTTTCGAAGCAGGGGAGGATGTAATAGGGTGATTAATGTCATGCTTTATATAATTTGTATGGATATATTTTATTGACTTGTGTTATTTATTTATTTGTGCCCATATTGTTCAGTGTGTGTGTAACAGAAGAGGTGTTTGTGTGTTATAGATTACAGGGAGTGATTCTTGCTGACTTACCTGTATGTCTATTTTTAAGTTACCTTACCTGTATAGTTATATTTTTATACATCACATGACGTACATGTGATAGGTTTCTATACTTTTTATTGGTCAAGATATTATAATAGCCTTTGGTCAGTTTGGCGGGAATCTCTTTGTAAGGAAGTTAGTTCTCTACAGTCTGCCAAACTGATCAGACCTATACATATATTGAGTCGGACATTTGTGACAAAGGACCGAAAGACAGAGAATTTATTGGTAAGTTATGGTTCTAGTGAATTATTACTGTTTCAATGTATTGTATCTAACTAGCTTATATTGTAGATTTGCTATGAACTTTATAAGTTTGGCATTTAAATTAAATTATTATCTTTATTCAAAATCTCTATTTTGAATTGTAACTTTGTATATACAGAGTAGTATTTTTCAGTAATATATATATATAAGTGAGTAATGGTTAAATTAATCCATTATATATGTACAGATCTGCAGTATTATTAGAAAGAACTGTTTTTATGCATTTTTTAGATTGTCATAAGAAACATGGAATACTGGTGATGATATGAGGTTGAAACGGCTCTGTGCCATACACAGGTGAATACCTTTTTAGTGTATTGTAATATTGTGTAACTTATTATGGGAGAATCCAGTTTGTTTATATATGTTGATACAAATCTCTTTATAGGTGATTTGTACTAGAGTAGATCTTTCGTCTCAAAGATAAATTTCATGTTAAATGTATATGATCTATATTTATTGTAATTTCAATAAGATAGTTGTAAAGATAATTATTACAAAGTTAATATCTTAGTTAAATGTAATTACATGTGTCCAGATAGCTTATATTTCGTGTTTAGCATAACTAGTGTGATTCGCTAGTTATCTCCCTTGATTGTATCTTGCAATGTATGTGCTTTGTGTAATTTTAGTCTTTTATGTTTGTTACAGAGTGTAGGTGTTTTAACCTACTGAACTTGTCAAAATAAAGAACTCACGACAAACAAATCATGTCCAAGTGGTTATTTGATATCCCCGGTTACACGAGGGTGTAATCAATTAATCGAGGCTGTATCGTTACAGTTGATGTAGATAGGTTGGTGATGTGAACCTTGACAATTCCCTTACTATCATAGTGATAGGGAACTAGAGATGGGGTAATATCCAAGTCGTCTGGTATACAGGATCCTGGAGTTGGTTGAAGAAGAGCACAAACATTGGGGTAGGCTAAATTCTTCTTAGTGAACCCATCTACGGTTACCTCAGAGTTAGCAGGTATGGTTACTGGTTTATCTTCAGCACTTCTAACAACAGCTAGACGATGATTGTGCTTCTCTAACTCCTTGTCCCGCAGTGTCATACATCTGAAAGCCAAGTACAAAGGTGTTATGAGTCTTGCTTTCTGTAAGAATGTCCGTCCATATTCATCTCTTACGCGTTGTAGCATCACAGTCAAAATGTTGGTTCCCACAAGTACAGGTACTGTGGTGTTATAGGGGCTATCCGGAACCACAAGGAAGATACCATTCTCAATCCTGTTATCTTCATCGCTGAGACCTGTTCCCTCCAGACTGATAGGCACTTCTATGAGTCCTTGGTATGGCAAATCCTGGCCATCAGCACACTCCACCTTCAGGACAGTATCCAAAGATTTTAACTCAAGGTGACTAAGATGTTTGTCGTAGAAGTTACGGCTTACTGTAGACACGGTAGAGCCTGAATCCAAAAGGGCCTTAGTCTGGAATCTGTCAATGAAAATGGTGGCTTCGGTAGGTGGTCCAAGTAAATCTGGAGGTTGTCTGATGGTCTGGTTCCGTCGTCCATTATGGCCTATCGTCCCCCCCTTGATGATGGCCACTGGGAGTTTAAAGGTTTCCTGGTATGATCCAACCTAACCCGACATCCCAATGCAATGTGCCCTCTCTGATGACATCTATAGCATTCTGGCTCTTCTCTGCTATCCTGGTCATTGTCCATGGCAGCAGTAGGTTCCTGTTGATTGTAGCCAGAGTTCGGTTGATTCTGATATACCTGCTGAGGCTGAAAATAATTCCCTCTAGACTGGTCGTAGGGATGCTGAGGATTCTGAGGTCGTTGGAAATCCCTCTGCTGAAACATCTTATTCTTCTTCGGCTTGTTCTGTTTTTCCCGACTTCCCTCCTTAAGTGCCTTGACATCCGCAGCCAGCTGTTGTACAATCCCCTTAATCTCCTTCAGTCCTCCCTCCTCAGCTGAAGGGGTGTCAACAGCTGCCATAGACTTAGCTACCTGTTTCTTGGTTGTCTTGTCCTCTGTAGTCCTCTGGTTCTGATCTTCCTCGAACCTACGTATGGCAATTCGAAGCTCATCAAAGACCTTGTTGCGATCCAGCAAATGTGCAGTCACAGACAAGTTAAGTGTTACATTGGCGCCCATGTAGGGACCCGGGAAAAATACTCAACCTTGCTCCACAAGCATCGCTGTTACCCCTGGGAACTCGAGGACGAGTTCTTCCCTGGAGGGGGAGTATGTAACCCTGGTAAATACTAGCCGCAATATACCGCTCGGCTAGAGAGATCTTCTCTTTAGCTCGATCGGTTGAGCGTAAGACTAGTAAGCCAGAGGTCCCGGGTTCGATCCCTAGCGGAGGCAGTGATTTAAAATTTAATTAATCCTGCGCTCTGTTACATATATTTACCATGAGATTTGGGATGGGAGGCTGTAGAGATGTAATACTGATACTAACCCTGAGATTTGGGGGGAGGCTGTAGAGAAGAGAGATACAACCCTTATACTGGCCCTAAAAATTGAGAGTGGGGATCCGTAGGAGGCTGTACAGAAGAGAGATACAACAATTCTACTCACCCTGAGATTTGGGAAGGCTGTAGAACAGGGAGACTAGGCCCAATGTTGCTCTCTCACACATTTCCACCAGTGACTTACAAGTCTGTTTGTTCAAGTACATCATATTTATAACAAAGCATCAATATATATGATTCTGTATACTACTAATGATTTCAGATTTACATACATCTATATATAAATTTACGATACACTCATTATTGTTTATGAAGAAACTTTCAGTGCATAATGTTTAAACACATAGATATTAAGTTACAAAATTCTAATTTAAGCTGAACTAAATCTGGTAATTGTTTGTGCATTTTATGGTCTAACATTTGTACAGGAGTTAGGGCATTACTTTTATGCTTGTTGAGTTTGTACCCGAGACACATTACCTAAAACAAGACTAAATGGCTTTCAAGTGTTAAAGGAGGGACAGCAGTACAGTAGTGTACTAGAAGGATGCAGTAGTCCCGAGAAAGGCTGAAAATTATATTTTGTTGATAATTTCATGCTCAAACAAAAAATTAAAACCTAATGTATACTTACCATCAAATCTATACACCAGTTCAGTATTGTACCTACCTTTTGGTCTGGGAGTGGAGGAGATGAAAATGCTAATGATAATTTGGTGGCTTCATGGGACAGGGACTTGAACACTGATCCTGAAATTGTAACATTTAATTTATATATACATGACATACTTTTACCCAGAGTTATCTCCCTTGTTGTTGTTGGGTTTTTTATACATTGTACAGAAGTTATCTTGAGCATACATGAATATGGGACAATTTCTCTCTCTTTTTTTTATAATGACAAAAATATAAAAAGCTCTAATGACTGACAGAATAAAAACCAATTATGTACAGAAGAGTTAAATCCTCTTTATATCAATGATATGTATGAATGTCCAGTTTCCGGATACACCTCAATTCTAACATAGAAATGTTTATTCAGGTAGATTAGCAACACACATCAGGGCTTTTTCTGAGGACTTTTTGGGGCCGTTAATGGGCCCCATTCCCAATTAAAATTATTTCATATTTAAGCCAAATTCCCAAAATTTGCAGTTTACACCTGAAAAATCTTTCCCAATTCACTAATTTTCTTCCCAAAATGAGACGAAAAGGCCCCATCCCAAACAAGTGAGAAAAAGCCCTGCACATCAACACAGTATTATACAATGTACTAACCTCGGACTCTCATGCCTTAAATTACATACTTCAATATAAACTTATTAATCACTGGATGCAACAACCTAAACTGACTTCATTCCTGATCAAATGTTAAATGATTATTAAGAAAAAGAAATATAACTGTCAAATTCAATACAAAAAAAGCGACTAAAAACCCAATAATCATTAGATCTGAGCTCATGATCATGGTACAACTGTGACCAATATAATAATATACCTTACCCACTTTGGTCCAGTATTCACTCTGCTTTGCTTCAAAATCATCATCAGTTTCTCGTTCAGTTTCACCATCTAGTAAATAAAGAAGGCTTTAAATCACTACCAACTAAGTTATCTTACACCTGTGTGTAGTTCACTAAGTTATCTTACACCTGTGTGTAGTTCACTAGGTTATCTTACACCTGTGTGTAGTTCACTAAGTTATCTTACACCTGTGTGTAGTTCACTAAGTTATCTTACACCTGTGTGTAGTTCACTAAGTTATCTTACACCTGTGTGTAGTTCACTAGGTTATCTTACACCTGTGTGTAGTTCACTAAGTTATCTTACACCTGTGTGTAGTTCACTAAGTTATCTTACACCTGTGTGTAGTTCACTAGGTTATGTTACACCTGTGTGTAGTTCACTAGGTTATCTTACACCTGTGTGTAGTTCACTAGGTTATCTTACACCTGTGTGTAGTTCACTAAGTTATCTTACACCTGTGTGTAGTTCACTAAGTTATCTTACACCTGTGTGTAGTTCACTAAGTTATCTTACACCTGTGTGTAGTTCACTAGGTTATCTTACACCTGTGTGTAGTTCACTAAGTTATCTTACACCTGTGTGTAGTTCACTAAGTTATCTTACACCTGTGTGTAGTTCACTAGGTTATGTTACACCTGTGTGTAGTTCACTAAGTTATATTACACCTGTGTGTACATGTAGTTCACTAAGTTATCTTACACCTGTGTGTAGTTCACTAGGTTATCTTACACCTGTGAGTAGTTCATTTCACCAAGTTATCTTACAAGTATCCAATAATATTAGAGGTTTACACGACAGGAATCTTTTGACAGGGTGTCATGTAACATCCACCAATGTTATCAGGTGGAAAAAGACCTCATATACGTATCTTACAAGTTACATTGTATCTTACCAGTGTGTAGTCAATAAGTGATCAGGTTATATCTACACTTCTGTGGTTGTCTAAACACGATCTTAAAAACAATACTCGAATGTTAATGTTAGCATTCGTACCCTTAATTTGTGTGATGACAATGTCGAGGTTATCTTTGAAATTTTCCAAAACGTTTCCACCTCCATGTGCTTCGCCGCTCGCCATGTTTGTTGTCATTTTGTTGTGCAATCTAATATTACGATAAGTCCGGAACTGCTCCGGAAAAGCTATAAAAAGAATATCGCCTGTGTGCTAAAAATACAAATCACCTTTATATTCCAAACTAAATGACAATATTCATTTTGGTAATGATCTTTTTAAATATTGAATCGATAGCCCATGTTCATCGCAGTAGCATCCGGAGATGACAGGTGATTTGGTTCATAAATTACTCTCACCGGAACTTCTCACAAAATACCAAAAACAGAAATGGAAGACGACGATTTGGAAAGTATTCGTGCCCGTCGGATGGCAGAGATGCAGGCCCAGTATGGGGTATGTGTTATTTTACATGTGTTAATATTTCTTGTTCGTTAGTATGTCATTTATTTCCTAAATATTACTCGGCGTCTGAATATTTGCTCGAATAATACTGTAACTCACGATCGACACACGTGCGTGCGAATCATACCTGTCCTATATGGGATCCAAGGGTTCCGTCGCAGGGGCTAGCAACGATTATATGGCATAAAAAAGACGAAGAAAAAATGCGTAAGAGCACGGGAAATGTTTTCTTGTTATCTTTACGTCATAGATCATCGTGATCCAGTAGAATAGAGCATCCTGCAGTCCTGCTCGTGATCCAGTAGAATAGATCATCCTGTTTGTACTTGTGGACACGATTATGATGTTTTAATCAAAATATTACATTATAGACGAGTAAATATTGATTACAATCGCATGCTTAATTTGTAAAAAGAATATCGTACCTTATAAATATGTAGTACCTGTGGTAGAAGTTAGTTTGTTTTGGCTCCTCAAACTGAGATACGACAATAACATGTCTTTAGTTTACCCTTCTAATTTCGGGCGTCTAATTTCTGAGAAATAGTTATTTAACTTCTGAATCAAACTATGATGCCATATATATATATGATGCTAGCCCCTGTATGTGGTTCCAATATTTATGTAATACAGTATTATGTCTCCTCTCTTGGAGTAAGATATCATCCTTTATATTAATTAGGCCATTTAATAATTTTTAGCCTCAGATATTATTAACCAGTTTAACTGTGGAAATATCAATCTTCATGAATCTGTTTAGTCCCAGTTGTGACTGATCAGTTGATGTTGTTTCCAAGATTAATATAAGGAAATCTGGGAGCTTGGTGGAGACATTGCCTTGACTTTTCGTTCATCCTTTGACACTGAATTAATTTTAAAAGATTTGATCCCTTTGTTGGCCAAGACGTCTGCATCTGGTAATTGTATTTATCAAAAGAATATTATCCCCCTACAATATCAACAAGGTGCACGTGTACGTAACGCTTGAAAAATTGGATGTGTTGGGTGAGCTTCGGTTCACTTTGAATTCAACACATTTGATGCATCATCTGCTAGCTAGACTGTTTTTGGTCCATTTTCTCATCATTATCACATGATGAATGGATATGAAGCATCATGGACGAAAGTTTTCAGTATTAATGCTGAATTCAGTATTTTGTAAATATCTTCTTCTATATTTTTGCAAAAACAGACTAGGCATTTCAGTATTTTAAGGTTCTGACACTTTCATCCAATCCATGTGTAGCATTCATTGGATATTTAAACTTTCTAATCAGTGAAACCAATTAATGGTACAAAAAGTAACATTACTCATGTACATATGTGCATTTTTCCTGTCCTATTAGAAAATATCAAATTTATATCTTGTTAGTCTGAAACAATTGAAATGTCAAATGTCAATCTTTATATCTGGGTAATCTACAGTAGAGCTATATAGTTAGGCAATGGAAATATCAATTTTATATCTGGATATAGTCCCAGTTGTGACTGACCAGTTGTGATATTTCCAAGATTAATATAAGGAAATCTGGGAGCTTGGTGGAGACATCGCCTTGACTCTTCGTTCATCCTTTGACAGTGGATTTATTTTCCAATACAAGTGAGTAGTGACCTGTATATATGACTTCAGTAGAGTTGAATGATCCGTATCTCTCATGTTTCAAAAAGAGAAACATTTATTTTAGTTTTTTTTGTTGTTATAACTTAACATTATGGTATCAAATTAATGATTTGTTAAGCAAGATGTTGGGATTTTATGAATGTGTCCTATTATCTTTGAGAGAAAAATTTACTTTGCACAGGGATGGGTATACGTACGTAGTAAGGATGAACATATCCGGCACCGTGGCATTTTCACTCATCCAGACGAGTAGATGATTACTTTATCGAAGCCCTGCTCAGCATGTATCACTTGTATATATTTCAAATACCACTAGATGAGTGTCTAAAATGAATAAAAAATTTGTACTTTTGAAAATTAATTGATTGGGTATCTGTTTAGAGCTTGGAGGTCCCGGGCTTATATAAGTACCAGCCTGCTTGTTAACGTTATTGTATTTGTCCTGTCCTATTAAAAAATATTAATTTTATATCTTGTCAGTCTGAGACATTTGAAATGTCAATCTTTATATTTGGGTAATCTATATATATAGCTAGATCTTAGGCAATGGAAATATCAATTTTATATCTGTATATAGTCCCAGTTGTGACTGACCAGTTGGTGATGTTTCCAAGATTAACATAAAGAAATCTGGGAGCTTGGTGGAGACATCGCCTTGACTCTTCGTTCATCCTTTGACAGCTTGATAAAGTTGATTTATTTGTCTAATACAAGTGACCTGTATGATTTCCGTAATGTTGTATGATCCATATCTCTCGGCTTCTATATATCTAAAAACAAAACAAAATCATTCATGAGTTGAATATGCTCACTGAAATACAGGTGCAAAGATGGTCATGCATGATGTGAGAAAACTCACTTTTTTTCAAATTTACAAGAGGTATAATTTTGATTGGTAGACATATTGCAAGCAATCGACAATTATCACTCCAACCAAATTTTACAATTTTAGCATTTATAACAGATAGGCCTTGTGAGTCCAGTTAGTGTGAAGTCACAGTCAATTATCTCAGTATATAGCAATAGGTGTTCTCCACTTACATGATATAGTCACACCAGATTTGGGTGACAAATCTTTGGGGTCAGAAGAGCAGTAGATACTGTAGCTTGATAGCTGACCATAAATAGGTGTCAACAGTGAGAATTTTTAAGTGTTATTTTGGTCAGGTTTATCAGACTGCTAAAATCCCAACCAAAAAAGTTATTAAAGATATCATTTAATCAACTGGATCATGGAGTATATAACATTATATTAAACCCTGTACATAGAGTATACATGTATTTATTTGAAACACAAATTATTCAAGGTATTCTCTTACTTAACCAACGTATAAAGTTCCATCTACATCTGTAAACACATTTAAAATAGAAGTTACTGAAGTGCTAACAAACGGTGATTATATATACTGTATATATATGTAATGCGAACATCCTGCTCTGACTTCATTATGATGAGGGGATAATATTTTAGTGTCTTATAATAAATATAATAACCTTGTGGAAATAAGTTCAGTGGAAATATCAATCTTATATCTGCACGGTTAGTCCCAGTTGTGACTGACCAGTTGGTGATGTTTCCAAGATTAATATAAGGAAATCTGGGAGCTTGGTGGAGACATTGCCTTGACTTTTCGTTCATCCTTTGACACTGAATTAATTTTAAGAGATATGATCCCTTTGTTGGCCAAGACGTCTGCATCTGGTAATTGTATTTATCAAAAGAATATTATCCCCCTACAATATCAACAAGGTGTAACGCTTGAAAAATTGGATGTGTTGGGTGAGCTTCGGTTCACTTTGAATTCGACACATTTGATGCATCATCTGCTAGCTAGACTGTTTTTGGTCCATTTTCTTATCATTATCACATGTACATGATAAAATGGATATGAAGCATCATGGATGAAAGTTTTCAGTATTAATGCTGAATTCAGTATTTTGTAAATATCTTCTTCCATATATATTAAAATATTTTTTTTGCAAAAACAGGTCTAGACTATAGGCTAGGTATTTCAATACTTTAAGGTTCTGAAACTTTCATCCATGTGTAGCATTCATTGGATATTTAAAGTTTCTAATCAGTGAAACCAATTAATGGTACAAAAAGTAACATAACTCATGTACATATGTGCATTTTTCCTGTCCTATTAGAAAATATCAAATTTATATCTTGTTAGTCTGAAACAATTGAAATGTCAATCTTTATATCTGGGTAATCTACACGGTAGAGCATAATTAGGCAATGGAAATATCAATTTTATATCTGGATATAGTCCCAGTTGTGATTGACCAGTTGTGATATTTCCAAGATTAATATAAGGAAATCTGGGAGCTTGGTGGAGACAACGCCTTGACTCTTCGTTCATCCTTTGACAGCTTGATAAAGTTGATTTATTTGTCTAATACAAGTGACCTCTATGATTTTGGTAATGTTATATGATCCATATCTCTCGGCTTCTATCTAAAAACAAAACAAAATAATTTATGAGTTGAATATGCTCACTGAAATACAGGTGCAAAGATGGTCATGCATGATGTGAGAAAACTTACTTTTTTTCTTCAAATTTACAAGAGGTATAATTTTGATTGGTAGACATATTGCAAGCAATCGACAATTATCACTTCAACCAAATTTTACAATTTTAGCATTTAATAACAGATAGGCCTTGTGAGTCCAGTTAGTGTGAAGTCACAGTCAATTATCTCAGTATATAGCTATAGGTGTTCTCCACTTACATGATATAGTCACACCAGATTTGGGTGACAAATCTTTGGGGTCAGAAGAGCAGTAGATACTGTAGCTTGATAGCTGACCATAAATAGGTGTCAACAGTGAGAATTTTTAAGTGTGTTATTTTGGTCAGGTTTATCAGACTGCTAAAATCCCAACCAAAAAAGTTATTAAAGATATCATGTAATCAACTGGATCATGGAGTATGTAACATTATATTAAACCCTGTACATAGAGTATACATGTATTTATTTGAAACAAAAATTATTCAAGGTATTCTCATACTTAACCAACGTATAAAGTTCCATCTAAACACATTTAAAATAGAAGTTATAATTACTGAAGTGCTAAGAAACGGTGATTATATTATATATATGTAATGCGAACACCCTGCTCTGACTTCATTATGATGAGGGGATAATATTTTAGTGTCTTATAATAAATATAATAACCTTGTGGAAATATCAATCTTATATCTGCACGGTTAGTCCCAGTTGTGACTGACCAGTTGGTGATGTTTCCAAGATTAATATAAGGAAATCTGGGAGCTTGGTGGAGACATCGCCTTGACTCTTCGTTCATCCTTTGACACATATATATATTGTTTTTGGTAACCTAAATGATCTGTTTCCTGCTAGCATGCTTCTATCCCAAAACAAAAAGACTAAAACAGGAGCAAAGATGTTATGCATGATGTTATAAATTTACTCTTTTTTTCAAATTAACTATCTGAGTTAGTTTTGATTGGATGAGTTAGTTTTGATTGGATGACAAACATATTGATTGGATGACAAACATATTTAAATGTAGATGCATGGATAAGCAGTCAACAACACTTCAACCAAATTTTACATATTAGCATCCATACTTGTAACAGATGAGCAAATATATGTCTCATCTAGTCATGTTAGTGTGGAATCACAGACAATATCTCACCAGATTTGGGCAACAAATCCCTTGGGTTTGAAGAGTAGTATTGCAGGTACATGTAGTTTGTTGATGAAACATAAAAACATCTGCAGTCAAGATGTTGTGGATTGAATGGAATTTTGAACTCAATCCATCAATGCAATCATTCATGTATCATGTATATATATGTAGTGGAAACAAGAGAACCACAAGGGCCTGAATCTCTCACATGATATTAATCTGACATATCTAATCTTAAAAGTGAAATATATTATGCGGTATATAGCTACAGGAAAAATATCATTGTCAGATATCAAAAGAATGTACTAAAATATTTCAAACATATTTGACCATGGTGACCTTGAAAGTGGGTCATGAAAAACCATCCATTTGAACAAACTTAGTAACCCTACATGCTATATGCCTAATATCAGTATCCTGGGCCTTAATTAGTTTGAAAGTGCTATATTTCCAAGAAAGAGTAATTATGATCGATTGAAACAAGTCTCAATAGACTGTTGTGAATATAATTTCCATATAATACCAATAGTTTCATGTCCTGGAAATTTTATTCTATTTAATTTCTAGCCTCATGCACCACCTCGATGGTTTTTTTCAGTACCTGTGACTCTATTACATACTGTTTTTGTCATTTATTGTTGTTGATTATGGCCTGTATGTATATATATTATGTACAATGGGTACATTTTATACATTTTTGTGACAAGCAGTATATATGATAGATAATATGTAATATGTGCATACATGTACTTGTGATAATGGATTTCAGTAATATTCTATTTACAGATGTACATAAAGCAATATCACCAAACTAAAAATTGTCATTTTTTTTAACATATAATTTTTTTTAGATACTTAACATTTTTGAGAAAATGGGCAGTGGGTTCGTTAACTTGATAATTGTAAATAACATGTACTCATATCATATACTAGTTTTGCTTCATTTTCTGTGTTTTGCTCTTGCTTCAGGGTGGCGGCGGCGGAGGAGGTGGTGGTCCATCCCAGGAGGAACAGATGGAGAAGGCCAGACAGATGGCCGATATGAAACACAGTATCCTCAGCCAAGTGCTTGACCAGCCAGCCCGGGCCAGATGTGAGTTCTGTAAAAGGTTTACTGGATTTAATTTATATTATTTAGAGGAAAAGGGTTTTGTTACATTTGCATTGTCATGACCAAACAGCTTGAAACTTGGATAGAAATAATCAAGACCAATGGACAGGAATTAAGCCTATATACCGAACATAGGAAATAAAAGGCAGTTCTGTAGTGTCAATCAGTAGTCAAACTAAAAAACAACAATCAGGAAGTAGATTTATGGGTATACCGATATATAATATTTAATACACAATTACGTATATTGCATATGTAGTAACACAAATTAAATGATGAAGGAAGACAATTTTATGGCTTACTTGCAGCTTATACCACTGCACCACATCCATGTTCTAAAAAGAATGATTCTGCACACATTTAAAAAAAAAAAAAAATTCAATGGTGATGCATGGTCAGCCCACTATATCAATACCTGCATCCCAGTGGATGCAAATTGTACACATATTACATTGTACATGTATTCATCTCAGAACAATTAAATTAGGAAATGTGACATTGCAATATAAACATAATCAATTGCATGGCTTTTCATCAGAACAGATCAATTGTTGCTTATTACAGTAATCAGTGTAATTTACATTGAAGTTGGTATTATAAGGGAGAGAACCCTGTAATGCTTATATGAAACTAAAATCCTTGTGTCAGAGTCACTGAAGACATGATCTCAGTTGACTGTTAATTATCACAGTGTAAAGTTGGTATTATAGGGGAGATAACCCTGTAATGCTTATATGAAATTAAGATCCTTGCGACAGAGTCAATTAAAGACAGGATTTCAGTCGACTGCAAGGTTATGATTATGTTGCAGTAAATACAATAGCTGTTGCCAAACCTGAAAAGGCAAAAATGGTTGAAAACATGCTGATACAGATGGCAAAATCAGGTCAGATCCAAAACAAGGTAAGATTTCGGGTTTCTGTAATCCCCAAACATGAAAGATTATGAACCTTATACAGGTAACACATGATGTGTGAAAATCTATTCATATTACAAACTTAACAAATTTAAACTGAAGTGATATATTTCACCTTCATTTGAAAACTTTTATTTTGAAATTTAAGTATTTGTTAAACCAGAATCAGGACCATGACTCTTCTCCCCACTACATAAAGATTTAAATATTCAAAAATTGTACAAGAACTTTTTGTATCCCAGATTGGAGAGGATCAGCTGAAAGGATTACTTGAGAGGGTCAGTGAGCAGACACAGAAAAAGACCACAGTAAAGGTATATTGAATGTTTTATTCATTGTAACTGAATCTTTCTGGTTATTCCTTTTTCCTCTGAAATTTTTCATTCACATGTAACGATCCTTGACACTGTTCCAGCTTAAAGAAAATAACCACCAATTCAATGTGTAATTTCTTCATTTCTTCTCCTCTCCTTGAATCTACGTAGATTAAATATAATAACCACCAATTCAATGTGTAATGTCTTCAGTTCCTCCCCTCCTTTGGTCTACCCAGGCTAAAGATAAACCACCAGTTGGGTATTTTAACCTTTTATTTCAAACATCAATCCTGCTGATGGACGTGCACCTACATTCTTTTCTCCAATCCTACATTGTCTTTATCTACAATGTAAAAAGATTATCATAGTATATTTTGTCAGGGGCCGCAGTGGCCAAGTGGTTAAGGTGTCGTGACACTTTATCACTAGCCCTCCACCTCTGGGTTGCGAGTTCGAAACCTACGTGGGGCAGTTGCCAGTTACTGACTGTAGGTCGGTGGTTTTTTTCTCCGGGTACTCTGGCTTTCATCCACCTTCAAAACCTGGCACGTCCTTAAATGACCCTGCCTGTTAATAGGACGTTAAACAAATCAAACCAAAGTATATTTTGTCATATGCACATGTCTTTAGGTCACTGAAAACTGTCACATCATAAGCTTTGTTTTATGGGACTGCGATGGCTGAGTGGTAAAATTTGTCCCAACACTTTATCACTAGCCCTCCACCTCTGGGTTGCGAGGTCGAAACTCATATGGGCCGGTGGTTTTTCTGCGGGTACTCCGGCTTTCCTCCACCTCCAAAACCTGGCACGTCCTTAAATGACCCTGGCAGTTAATAGGACATTTAACAAAATAAATCAAATCACATGATAAGCTCTGTGCTACTTCTATGTAAATTTTCCCCAGTAGTGCCATTCTGTTAAATATAACTATTCTGTTATGTTTTTAGAAAAAAACGTGTTTTGTACTCAATTATATAGAGTATTAGGGTACAAAACACAGTTTGCAGCAGTGTGTTTTTGCCGGCCGCTGTCGGCCATCGTAAGAGGTGTCTATAAAGGACACTTTTGCCTTGTCTCTTAGGTGTCCTTGATACACAGGTTCGACTGTATATAGAGATAGATTCCTACGTATGTAACCAAATGATGTTCTCACTCTACCAACCTCATTAATGATGCAATTGTCCTGAAACTCAATACACTTATTCATGAACCATCATGTTTTACAAAATAAAGGTCACCTCTATTGTAAATAGGTTTCTGAAGTCTATGCTCAAAAGACCTCATTAATTACCTGATAGTCCTGATTAGAAACTTAACACTTACAGCCATCATCTCTTGTATGAGTTCAGGTTTCACATACCTGGGTTCAAAATCGTGGCCACTTACTATAAATAGATTTCCCATGTCATTGCTGTACCAACTTCATTCATTTTCATAGACTTACTCACCACCAACATTTTTTGGGTAGATTTGGGTTTCAATCTCAGGAGAAACTCACCACCAACATTTTTTGGGTAGATTTGGGTTTCAAACTCAATCTCCTGGCCATGGGGTCAAAATTGAGGTTTCTGCTACAATGTAGCTGCTATAAAGAGAGGTTCGTTGTCCTCATTCTACCAACTTCATTAATTATATCAGATTACCCTAAAACTTCATACACTTCACAATTCTGTACCCACTCTTATTATTGATAGATTTTAAACATCGTTTCTTCGTTTCTTCAAATATCAGATATATAATGCTGTTTCCTTTATTATTATTGATAGATTTTAAACATCTCTCCTTCGTTTCTTTAGATATCAGATATATAGTGCTGTTTCCTCACACTCTTACTAACAACTATTATCACTTGTTATATCTTATTAAGTTAGCATTTTGCTGAGCGACATTGTGATTAGACATTGCTTACTGTCTTTTATTGTGTATTGTCAATGTTGAATAACGACGTTATATTTATGGCTTGAGATGCCTTGTTAATTTTAAAAGCATCCCTTAAAAGGATATTGATTTTGTTTCAGTTTAAACGAAGAGTACTTGATGACTCGGATGAAGACTGAAAGTTAAAACAGGAAGCATAAAAGATTTGTCTTTAGCCAAGTACATTTATTATGTACATGTTGTTTGGTGGCCAACGCCTGAGTTAGGATGACTGAGTGGGTGTTTTATTCTTTGTGTTGTACTCCGACAAGGAAGTTATATGACATCAAAAAAAGTTTGAGTTCTTTAAACGTGGTCATTGATGCAAGGAGATAATGTCTATTATAAGGTAGTACAAACTTTGTGTTCACAGCTTTGTGCTAATGACTGATATTCAGGTATGAAACATGAAACGAATTACTTCCCAGTAGTAATGGCTGGGTCTATTTATAGACAGAAGTGTGATGATGTGTACATTAATGTATTTTAGATAGAAACTGATAAAGATGTATATGCATAATTCACTAAATTAAAAAAAAAAATACAATAAACTGAATATTTTGAGGGAGGCTTTATTAATGGTTATTTTCTGTTTCCATCTGATGTCTTACAGCCTTGTAGTTGGAAGTCAATAATTTTGAAGAATTATTTTTACTTATTTTGTCTTACTGAAGAAATGAAATAAAAACAAATTTCAACACTCAGCTGGCTTATGATGACTATATTGTTATAGTATTAGGTATGAAATTTAGACCGATATTCATATTAAATCAATATGTCATATATATATAGTACACTCTTTGTATGTAACAGTTCTAGAATGGCATATAATGCTCATCAATTATGGAGAAGTTATTTTCTACAAAACAGCACTGCCAACATATATGTACAAGTACATGTACATGTACCTTACAGTAAAAAATAGCACTGTGTGCACGTGGCCTTATGTTATTTGTATGTTCAGAACAATATCAAACCTGTCATAGTGTGTTTTCAGTTACCTAATACTGAAATGGTATACTCTGTATGTTTGTGTTAAAAGTTCCTGGTTTTAAATTATATGTACTTAATAAAACTCCGTGATAAACTACATTCTACTGTATTTATTGTCCCTTAGTAGATAAGAAATATACGGACCCGAGTCAATTATGAGATGCTCGGTCAAGAAGAATAATTCTATTGAAGCAGTCACTTTAGGACTTTAGGATGTGTTATTTCAATTTTTTATTTATACATGAATTGTATTTATCCAGGATAATCTCATGCCCAGTTATAAAACCTATATTGCGGTTAAATATAATTCACACTATTCTACAGTACCTGAGTTAGAGGCCCACTGGGTTTTGATTATTTCAAGAGAGAACCTGCAATAGCTCAGTTAGATTGGAAAACTAGATTATACCTACAATTTCTTGTGTTCCTAAAACTTCTGCGAGATTCTATATCTCCAAAAATTACAGTAAACTATGGCGTCATAATGATAGATGATAGATGTGGCATATTATTTGACATTAATATTGCCAAAAAAAGCCCATTACTAAAACGGAGAGTGTAATAGAAAAACAAATTATTCCTTTTCCAACTGAGAAGTTTTTTTTTATACTGAACTGATGTTGCCTACATTATATATCCATATTTAATTTGCAGAGTAGTGTTATAATTCCATTTTCTCTTACAATAAACGATT
>NW_022979205.1:0-55346 GCF_902652985.1 Pecten maximus
GTCAACACTTTATGCTCATACTTTTCAATGCAATCACTTCTGTCGCTTTCATCAGCCAAATTACACATGAACTGAATTTAGAACCATTTGTACACAATTCCGAGATAAACTATTAAAGACGCACACTCTAAACATTAAGATTCTGTTGCAGACATCCCTAAGTTGCAGCCTACCTGTCTGAGTTTCCGGTGTTGGAGAGTCTGTGTTGGCCTTGTGGACACAGATACACATCTGTCCAAGGGCTGCGGAGGCAGAACGCTTAACGCCCTGGGCAGGATAGTCCATCATATCCAATACTTCCTTGAAACTCTTCTCTAGGTATGGAAAGAATATTGACCTGCAAAGTAAATTTTCATGATATCTTTAACTGTTCAAAAGTTATGCCCATGGTAATATTGTATTTAGAATTTAGCAAGGAATTAAAGCCAGTCCTAATACAAATTGGTCCAAGTCATTTGTCACAATGACCAAATGACATAGCACTACACTTCCTTTGTGGTGATAAAGATCTAATACAGCAAAATTCATTAACCCTTTGCCACATGTAAGCTCCTCTGGACGCCTTTACCCCTTGCCACATGTAAGCGCTTCTCGACGCCTCTGCATTATCTCCATGTAAGCGCTTCTCGACGCCTCTACGTTATCTCAATGTAAGCGCCTCTCGACGCCATGCCGGTTCGGTAAACTTAAGACATGGAAAATCCCGTGATTGAAAGCGACACCTATCTGGAAATCCCTGATACTATTTTAAGAAGATATCAATGCACCGACCAATCAGATTTGTACACGTCATTCATACGAAAGTTTTTGAACAAATTAACCTAGAAAGTGTGAGTCATGAGTGTAGAAAAGTGTGACAACAACGAGGCGTAATGGCGGCTGTGGCTACGATTTTGCGCGACATTTTTGACGACGATGATGATAATTTAGAGTTCGATGGCTTTGGACCTGAATACATTGAGTCAGATAGTGATCTTAACGATGTTCTAAATGAACTGTCAACAGATAACGAGTCTGAAAATGAGGACGAACGGCAACTAGTTGTACCGCCGCCATTAGGTAATGTTGACCGAGATTTTTCGCCGATCACAGTAAATGATTTTGTTAGGGAAACGGGGCCAGTACTTCCAGAAACTTTTGATATTGATACTGCAATTCCCATTGATTATTTCTACCTTTTCTTCAATGAGAATCAGTTTTCCACCATAACTACGCTCGCTGGCATTTGAAAAACGAAGGTAGATTTGACCCAAAATGGTCGGATACACATTCCTTCGTCGCGACATCGGATATAAAATATTCTAGGCTTAAGCCTGAACTGTTGAAATATTCTTGTGAAAACTTTGAAAATTCAGTTTGTTTCATTTGGGAGTTAATGTTGAATCATTTCATGTACAGGAATTCAATGAATTATAAATTACATTGTCAAAATATTTTGAAATTTGTCTGTTCTGTTTGTATACAGCTGATTTCGTAGTTATGTGTTGTTGGTTTTATAAAGAAAATAGCACAGAATTAAAATTTTAGAAATTCTGAACATAATTGTAACTTACTAAAAATGTCTAAAACAACTATTTCACTTTCAAAATTAGGTTTAGAAAAATTAATCAAAACAAAGCTTAATTTCTCAAAAACTGCCATTGAGATGGTGTATGTATATTTCAGTCAGCGCAATAATGTTGCATTGCAACAATGTATCTTTGAACTATCAGCACAGAGTGCTGAAGTGTTATAACCTGCATGTGGCAAAGGGTTAAGATATCTTCAATGCTTTTAAAGTAATTGTCATGTATAGTAAAGGATCAGGGGGAATCTATAATTGAAATTTAAGAAAGACCCTTTAATAGCTCCTCAAGTAGTGATGACAAGAATTGTTGAGGAACAAACTTTAGACAAAAGATTTACCACAATGAAATATATGATAGAATTTTAATAATTTTACATTCATTAATAAAATGCCTCTCTGCTACACAAAATGTAGACATACCCTGAATTGGCAGCCAGCTCTCCTAGAGCACAGCAGGTGTCTTCTTTCTCATCAACAAAGGCATTCTCTACACTGATCCTGTCAACAAAGAGTATTGAAGGTATTGCAATAGAAACACACAGAAAGTCAAAAATATGTTATTTAATATGCATCCACAGTGAAATGAGACTTCCATTGTCATGTTTTTTTTTTGTTTTTTGTTTTGATGAATCAAGAAACCAGAATCAAAACTGATTGACTATGTTTCCCATTAACTGTATTAGTGTATGGACTTAGGGGTAAAGAATCGGGTGACGAGTTAGTATACCCTTCTATATGCTGTTCGTCATCTTCTTCGTCATCTTCTTGAGATATGTCCTCCTCCTCACCGAAGTCTTCCTCATTAAATAAGCTCACTTGTTCTTCCGCTGTCTTCACATGTGCCTGAAACATTTTCAGATATTCCTGAAATGTTTCTCTCTGTCTTAATTATACCAATTAGTCACTAAACAGGCCAATTACCATACTGCTACTTGTAAATACAGAAAGATCTAGTGCCATGATTTTTGGGTTATTAGTGAGGCTGGGCTGAATTTACTGCATTAACATTTCCAGAAACTAATGATTCCATGTGGTGGTACTGTTAAATAGGCCAAGCAGCATGATTAGTTTGACAAAAGTGTATATGGTCTGTTTTGTTAAGATGTTAGTACACTTAAACCAAACTCAGTCTGACTAAGTCTCAACATTTGTGGACCGAAGAACATTTTATTTCAGTTATACTGCTTATTCTGTCAGTCTTCATAACAACTTAATAGCTGCCATAAAATATATCTGACCTATACATGGTAAACACATGCCCTAAAAACTCAGCTGATTTTCATTGACAATGACCACATTCAGGCTTATTTTTAGGAAAAGTTTATTTTCAAATGAGGCATATTTTCAAGTGACTTTTGCTCATAAGAAACTACAGGCTTATTTACAAGATAGGTTTATGTTGAGGTTGGCATGTCTTTATGAAGTTATTATGGGAAACAATTCACTATAGTTTATTTTGTTTAATATGATGAAATATGATAAATCCAGAACTCCTTCAATCCTTGAAGAATCACTTATCTACATACAGGATGTTGAACATTTTATTTTCTATTTTCAGGAAAGGCTTGTTATTTTTAAACAAGGTGTATTTTACTTTTGCTTGTAAGAAACTACAGGCTTATTTTCAAGAGAGGCTTATTTCAGTTTGCCAGTGGACCAAAAAGGACCCGATAAGGACCTAGGTGGAAAACCACAACCTTTATGTACTGCGTTCATGTCCCTTCAAGGAGAGGGGTCCCAGCCTGTAGACCCGACAAATAAAGGCCCCTCTTCCAAAGACTTCATCCGTAAAATAGAAGATGTTGAACCCAAAGGAACCACACAAGAGCTTGAAATGTTGTCATGTAAATATGACTTGTATTTGTTTATATAATTACACAAAATTAAAATACATAGATAAAGTGTACAAGAATATGTGATTATCAAGTAAAATGTAAAGCAACATTAGTACTTACCTTTACGCCTTCTGTAGACTTCAGAGAACCAAGCATATGTGTAATGAGATTTTCTAGGTAAGGCCCAATATCACCTTTCATGATGGAGGACAGTGATGCAAACAGCCCATACCTGTCGACAGTAGTGAAAATAATTACAAATCAAATTATGAATTTTCAAAAAACCTGATCTATCATTAAGCTTATTCCTTTAAAATAATGTGTTGATCTGTGTTTTACTGAAACATAAATGTAACTTCCTAAAATGTTTTTGATATGTGTTTGCGTTGACCAATAACAGAAAAGGTTATGTTATATGCCTCAGCCATTTTATGGCTAGGAGATACAAGAGGCCCATGGGGCCTGTATCGCTCACCTGGTTGGATTTGACCAAATGTCAAAATAATGTTCATGTTCAATTCCTTTTGTTTGTTAACCTCAAACAATGCTATTTATGGTTATAGCGTGGGGATCCCAACTGCTTCAAAGAAATAATGAAGTCCAGACTCTCTGAGTTTACAACATGCATTTATAACTTTATGACTAGTAGTGATTTAAAGGAATTACCTCTATTTCCCATATGGGGCCCCGCCCCTTTTGCCCCTCGGGGGTCAGAGTCACCATTTATGCAAAATCTGTTCCCCTTCCCCCAAGAATGTTTCTTACCAAATTGGGTTCAAATCCATTCATAACTTTATGACTAGTAGCGATTTTAAGGAATTACCTCTATTTCCCCATTAGGCCCCGCCCCTTTGGCCCCTTGGGGGTCAGAGTCACCATTTATGCAAAATCTGTTCCCCTTTCCTAAAGGATGTTTCTGACCAAATTGGGTTCAAATCCATTCATAACTTTATGACTAGTAGCGATTTTAAGGAATTACCTCTATTTCCCCATTAGGCCCCGCCCCTTTGGCCCCTTGGGGGTCAGAGTCACCATTTATGCAAAATCTGTTCCCCTTCCCCAAAGAATGCTTCTGACTAAATTGGGTTCAAATCCATTCATAACTTTATGACAAGTAGCGATTTGAAGGAATTACCTCTATTTCCCTATTAGGCCCCGCCCCTTTGACCCCTTGGGGGTCAGAGTCACCATTTATGCAAAATCTGTTCCCCTTCCCCCAATGATGTTTTTGATCAAATTCGGTTCAAATCTTTTCATAATTTTATGACTAGTAGCGATTTAAAGATATTACCTCTGTTTCCCATTAGGCCCCGCCCCTTTGGTCCTTTGGGGGTCAGAGTAACCATTTATGCAAAATCTGTTCCCCTTCCCCAAAGAATGCTTCTGACTAAATTGGGTTCAAATCCATTCATAACTTTATGACAAGTAGCGATTTGAAGGAATTACCTCTATTTCCCTATTAGGCCCCGCCCCTTTGGCCCCTTGGGGGTCAGAGTCACCATTTATGCAAAATCTATTCCCCATCCCCAAAGGATGTTTCTGACCAAATTGGGTTTAAATCCATTCATAACTTTATGACTAGTAGCGATTTAAAGGAATTACCTCTATTTCCCATATGGGGCCCCGCCCCTTTGGCCCCTTGGTGGTCAAAGTCACCATTTATGCAAAATCTGTTCCCCTTCCCCAAAGAATGCTTCTGACTAAATTGGGTTCAAATCCATTCATAACTTTATGACAAGTAGCGATTTGAAGGAATTACCTCTATTTCCCTATTAGGCCCCGCCCCTTTGGCCCCTTGGGGGTCAGAGTCACCATTTATGCAAAATCTATTCCCCATCCCCAAAGGATGTTTCTGACCAAATTGGGTTTAAATCCATTCATAACTTTATGACTAGTAGCGATTTAAAGGAATTGCCTCAATTTCCCCTATTGGGCCCCGCCCCTCAGGCCCCTGTGGGGTCAGAGTCACCATTTATGCAAAATCTGTTCCCCTTTCCTAAAGGATGTTTCTGACCAAATTGGGTTCAAATCCATTCATAACTTTATGACTAGTAGCGATTTGAAGGAATTACCTCTATTTCCCTATTAGGCCCCGCCCCTTTGGCCCCTTGGGGGTCAGAGTCACCATTTATGCAAAATCTGTTCCCCTTCCCCAAAGGATGTTTCTGACCAAATTGGGTTCAAATCCATTCATAACTTTATGACTAGTAGCGATTTAAAGGAATTGCCTCAATTTCCCCTATTGGGCCCCGCCCCTCAGGCCCCTGTGGGGTCAGAGTCACCATTTATGCAAAATCTGTTCCCCTTTCCCAAAGGATGTTTCTGACCAAATTGGGTTCAAATCCATTCATAACTTTATGACTAGTAGCGATTTGAAGGAATTACCTCTATTTCCCTATTAGGCCCCGCCCCTTTGGCCCCTTGGGGGTCAGAGTCACCATTTATGCAAAATCTGTTCCCCTTCCCCAAAGGATGTTTCTGACCAAATTGGGTTCAAATCCATTCATAACTTTATGACTAGTAGCGATTTGAAGGAATTACCTCTATTTCCCTATTAGGCCCCGCCCCTTTGGCCCCTTGGGGGTCAGAGTCACCATTTATGCAAAATCTGTTCCCCTTTCCCAAAGGATGTTTCTGACCAAATTGGGTTCAAATCCATTCATAACTTTATGACTAGTAGCGATTTAAAGGAATTGCCTCAATTTCCCCTATTGGGCCCCGCCCCTCAGGCCCCTTGGGGGTCAGAGTCACCATTTATGCAAAATCTGATCCCCTTCTGCCAAGGATGTTTCTGACCAAATTTGGTCAAAATCCAATAAGAACTTTTTGACTAGTAGCGATTTGAAGCAAATGTTGACGGACGGACGGACGACGGACGGACGACGGACGCTGCACCATGGCATAAGCTCACCGGACCTTCGGTCCAGGTGAGCTAAAAAACTACTAACACGCATCTGCGAAGGTCAGGATCATCGACTGTGTGTAGGAGATTCAAGCCAAGCTGTGCACACTCCTTAGTCAACGGAAGAAAGGTCTCCAGTCCTACTCCCCGAGCCAACACTCCAAGGGTGTCTATCAAGGGAAGAGAATAAATAATTAAAGACTTGGTAAAAAGGTTTTTTTCTTCTTAACTTCTTAACATAACAATTGAAATATGTTTCCTATAAAGTATTGACAACAAAAAATGTTATTTTAAATAACAAAGACATCAAAAACAAACATCACCTGAAATATAAGTCTTACGTTAGAAACAGAAATTAGCTTTTTACCTTACCTTAACAAACAGAAATAAGCCATTAAGTTTTATCTTACTTAAACAGAAATATGCACTAAGCTTTTTATCTTACCTAACAAACAACAGAAATAAGCCTTAAAGTTTTTATCTTACCTTAACAAACAGAAATAAGCAATACCTATAATTTTGATTAAATACGCAGAAATAAACATAGATATTTATCTTTTACATTAACAAAGAGCCTTACCTAAAGTCTGTATCTGTAACTTTCTCATCTCCTCATCCTCTCCAGCCATGAGATAGCTTTTGAATTGCTCAATGATAACAGGAAAGTAGGGCTTCATACCTTCCTTTGCTGCATTGACTGTGGATAGATTGTGATAGTGTTACGTCAGTGAAATATATATCCATATAAATGCTTTTTTTTAAACACATTTTATTGTCATAAAAACACGGACAATTAGGATTGCCAACTAAGTATTGCCCTATAAATGCTGCAAAAATAGGACAAACTAATTTGCGGAAAAATGGACCCAAATGCAAAGCTTAACCAAAACATCAGCCTACAAAGGGCCTGTTTCCAGTAATGTTAATTCTCCATAGGAGCCTGCCCCCGTATAATTTCTTATCTAGCTCAACTACAGTTTTTTTCTTTTCAGAAGAATAATTTTACACCTTTCCGACACCCAGATTTCATAATGTCAGTGAAAATGTATTTTTATAAAGTTGTCATTTTGAGCATCAAAGACATAAGGTCGTAAATAAAAGAAGGTTATCTCGAAATTGTAATTCGCAACATAGTATAAATTTCTTTTGATAAATATTTCCAAAACATCGTGTTTATTCATAAAACATAAAACTAAAATGTTCTCGGATGAAAATGCACTTGCAGAGACACAATTATGAAGAAAAATGCTATAAAATTGCAATTTTCTCCCGTTATATAGTTTTGGATGCAAATTTCCATCACAAAATCGGATAGAGTACCAAAAATCAGCTAATTCCATGTGGTGGAACGTTCTCATATCGCCGCCTGAATGTGGTTGTAAATTGAAAGAAAATTCAAAATGAGTTAATTTTTGACTGCATTGCAAAGTGCATGAATAATGAAGACGAATGGTGCAAGTTTTATGGTCGTGCGATAAAAAATGACGTAGAAATGGCACTTTGTAAAATGTTTGTTTTCCGCCAAAATTCAAATTTTCCCCAAAATGCACTTAATTACCCTCTGCTCCAAAATCTTTACATACACAGATATTATATTTGGCACAGTGATAGCATGTACGGATGCCTACAAACTTGATTGCTTTTCAATGACCTTGACCTTCATTCAACGTCACAGAGGTCAAATGATCAAAAATCGAAAATTTCAAATTCTCTTTCAAACGGTTAATTTTTATTGTATATTTAAGAAAACGTTTGTTTGAAGATGTTTGCAACGTTTCCAGGTCAAAACGTCAACTTTATCTCAGAAAAAATACATAGGAAAACATTTAACTGCCAAAATTAAATATTATCCTACAATTACACTTGAAATGTTTTTCCTCCAATACTCTGACACCAACATACTTGATAATTGGCACATATAAAGCATTAATGACTGGCTACAAAAGGTATCCACATATTTGACCTTGACCTTCGAAGTTCAAGGTCACAGAGAGGGTTGAAAGTCAATTGATCGGTTAAAGAAGAGAAGCAAGGAGAAATCGTAGGTAAAACGTACAAAAGCGTTCGTCAGAACGAGAACATGTCTGCAATCATTTTCTAGTTGGAATTCCTGTGTTTTTATCTTGATCTAGTTTTGTTTGTTGTTCTGTCTATTTGTCAGCCAATGTCTTCAACCACGGGGACTTGTGAAGTAGCCATCTTGGATTTTTTTTATGAAAAAGTGTTTCTCTCACTTTTTTTCATATCTGTGTACATATTCTCAACATACCGAACAAATACTCTCATGTTTTTGTTAATTATCTAAAGAAAGTGGAAAATCGGCAATTCAACCATAGGCTAATTCAACCCAAGATTTGAAAATGTTCAACCACTTACATATTTATGATTTTTCCTCTCATCAATAGCATATTACGTACTGTTTAATAAGATAAAAATTGGTTTGCATCCAACGCCCATAAAAGGGTGTATTCTCTAAAAAACACTGTTTTTGTGTCTAAAATGTTATCATCGAAAATGGCATTTTTGAGATTGTTTCTTCCATAAAACAGCCAAATGGCGCGATGGAAACATGATTTCTTGTCACAATCATGCCATGAACATATTCTTTACGGTGACCATCATTTGATTAGATTTTCATTAATATTTTACATAACATGCACATTTTATCAACATTTAGACAGCTTCTGAAAGGTACAACTTTGAGGAGCCATAAAAAACAAACCAAGTGACCTAAATCTTTATACTTTATAGATTTGTGACCACAACGGCATGGGCAATGCACCACCAACAGGAAATTTGAATCAGAGAAGGGGCCATTTTGGAAACAGGCCCTTTATGCTAAAAACTGTGATTTTAAAACATGTCGGAAATTTAAAACAGTTAATCTGTTAACAACTTTTACTCCATGATAAAATGATCGGTCTACAATTTTTTAAGAGGATTGTCAAAAACTGACTGATGTGATCTCTGTGCTGCTATGACATGTGGACTAAAGCAAAGGCATGAGTCCACATGTCATAGCAGATACAAAATGTATAGTGTATCTTTCAACATGTAGGGACTTTTTGACATTAAAGATGTATTGTACCTGACAATAAATCTGCTTCAGAGTCTACATCTTTATACAGAATGCTTGTTAAAGATAAGTTCATATTTGAAACAAAGGCTTAATTTACAATGTGTTGTACCTGTCAATAAATTAGCTAGTTGTACCTGTCAATAAATTAGTTAAGTTTTTATACAGAATTCTTGTTCATCATAGAAAAGTGCATGCATGGAACAAAGGCTGGAGAGATGTAGGGCTACTGACCAGTGGCTCCTAGGGCACTTATTGCCAGTTCCTTTGGTCGGTTGGTGGGCGAGGTCTGGAGAACATTGATCAGGTGCTCCATTAATGTAGCTAAGTAAGGCAGAATGTCTTTACCTATAATAACACAATGGTACAATGTTACCTATAATAACACAATGTTACAATTTTACCTATAATAACACAATGTTCTGATAAGTGAGACACAATGTATCTAGACTACAACTACAGGTTAAGTCATGAAACATGAATATTACAAAATCTTCGCAAGATTTTTCCTGAAAAATTTAAATTACCAAAATCAGTACATTCCACTTTTTCAAAGGCAACATTATTTACATTCATAAATCTCCTATCAGATCCATGTCCGAGGTATAAAGCAGTTAACATCAATAACAATATTACCATTTTAACTTAACAAATAACAATATTACCATTTTAACTAAACACTTAATTTTCAGTGAGTAAACAAGTTAGAAATAACATTTTATAAACTTAATCATTCTTTTTGTTGTCTTGACTTTTCATAAAGTGACAACTAACCAAGGTTTTCACAGAACATTTCTAAAGCGTAGTAGCTTTTGGTCAGGCCCTTGGGATTTTTATCAGCCTCCTTTGTTGCTCGGCCAAGGTATTCAAACAGCAGGGGAAGTAACTCTGAGGCAAATTTGCTGATATCCGGCTGAAAGCAAGAGAAATGGGGAATATTTGAGAAAGAGACTTGAACAGTAATTCTGTGGCCACCTTTGTTAATAAGCAACTTTAGTTATACAGGGTCCAGGTAATACAGTGATTAGTTGATGAAGACTTCAGTATAAGGCAGGGTCAAATTTATACACTGTCCAGCCAGTTAATACCTGGTTTAGTTGATGCAGAGTTAACAGTTTAGTCAATACATGGTTTATTAAATAAAGGTTTCACTTCATACAAGGTCCAGTTTGTACAGGGTTCAGTGTATATAAGGTCTTAAAGTTTATACAGTGTCAAGTCTATATAAAGGTCCAGTTTATAAAGAGCTCATATGATACAGTATCAATAGCATCTGGATCTGTTTTAAACTTAGTTTATATATGTGTCTGTACTGAGGCAAAATATTTCAACCTTTACAATATCAAAATATTCTTACCTGTAGATGTTCTGAAAATTGTCCAAGAGCAAAAAGCGCAGAATTCCTAACCTGTGGTTCTGGATCATTCAGACCCTTGACAACACACTGTAATACTGCCTGTAAGTGTCTGAAAATATCACAGGTACTCAATTATCATCTCAAAATATCAGGGGTACTCAATATCCATCTCAAAATAACACAGGTACTCAATATCAATCTCAAAATATCACAGGTACTCAATATCCATCTCAAAATATCACAGGTACTCTATATCCATCTCAAAATATCACAGGTACTCAATATCCATCTCAAAATATCACAGGTACTCAATATCCATCTCAAAATATCACAGGTACTAAACATCCATCTCATATACAATAGTTATCCTGTAATAAGCATAGAGGGCCAATAAATAAAATCATACTTAAGTAGGGGCTGTGCTTATTGCAAGACAATGAAATAACATTTGGTAGTATTTTACCAGACATTGGCTTATTGCTGGATCACTACCAACACATATGTTTTTCCTACACTTGAATCTTGGATCAGTACATCTGTTACTAACTCTACTGTACAAATACAATTTTTCTACACTTGAATCTTGGATTGGTGCATCAGTTACTAACTCAACTGTACACATACATTTTTTCTACACTTGAATCTTGGATAAATACATCTCTTACTCACTGAAATGTTTCTAAAATCTTTTTAATACCACAAACTAACCTAATGATTTCATTACATGAATGTTTTATCTGAAAATATTTCAAACGAAACCAGATTAATTGAAAATTTTATAAACAGATTGCAGGTTTTTATACATAATTATACAGCTATGGACATATGGTAAAACTAACTTATTAGTGATGTAGTCAGCACAACCTTCTGCTACTACAGCCAGAGCAAGGTACGCAGCACGACGATGCGAAGCTGTCTCACTCAAAACTGCAGGCTCTACGATCTTCATCTGGAGGGATATACAAATCATTTTCCTATAAACAATACATCTCCCCAAAAATAATCATTTTGCTTATTTTCCTGTATTTCATTATTGGATGTCATACTAGATTATAACAAAATCAACTTTCAAGTCTCTATAAACTTTTTTTCATTTATCATCTTAATACAAATTAAACAATTAGATAATCAAACAATAATTCCAAATATAAAGGTATCAAATGAGTCTTCACTAAACATTTTAAAACCACCTTCAATATTTTCAAATTACATCACTTTTTTTAAATTATTTGTTTATTCTGTTCAAAATGTTAGAGAATATTAACATTTTTTTGAGGTTGTAACATTACTCACCATGTTAGGAATGAATTTGTCAGGAGGAAGATGGAGAGCCATTGTATCGATCACCTGTTAAACCAAGTTAATCAGGTAATCAAACATAATGATGGTTCATAATAAAGACTTTGCTTGACAAAAATATGGTTTATAAGGAATTGGCTTGACAAAAAAAAAAGTTATTTTATATGTAGTGTTGTACGCAGAAACGATTTCAATTAAGGATTGAATCTTGATTTGGTCGATTTCATGGGGTCATGAATGGAGTTGCTCTTGAGACAAATTTAATGAACTGCGAAGCAGTTCATGTTGAATATCTCTCAAGAGCAACTCAATTCATGACCCCATGAAATCGACCAAATCAAGATTCAATTCTTATATTTCAATTGTTTTTTTTTTTTCGAATAAAAAAGGCGGTCTAGATATTAATGTCTCGAAGCTTGTGCAAGTCCAAATGCGGAAAAGTCCGAGGAGTTCCGGATTGTGCATGTCTAGTCGGTCGAGTAAAATAGTCCGCAATTTTAGGATAAAAAACAGCATTATTTTGTCAAAATAGAAGTATCTAGCATATCTGGTCTTTCATAAAATACAAGAATACATTATAAATTTGATAATTTTAATAATTAATCCATGTTTATAACAACAATGTAGAAAAAGTGAAATCGTTCCGCGGAAGGATTTTAACCATGTATTCATACGCACCGATCAGTGTTAATCTGGTCAAATTCATGAGCAAATGAAACAGATTAAGTTTGGTAGTTTCATAGAGTCCAACTTGAGTAGAAATTGAAATATTTACAATTGTTTCCAATTCTCAATTCTATGTAAATCATCCAGGGGACCCAGCAATTTTGGAGTTACCACGAGTTAAATTTAATTAAAAGACAGAATGAATGCATCACTTCATTTTACCAAGCAACCAAATCAACATTTAGGCAGATTTTAAAATTATAATGGGTTTCATATCAAATCTCTCATCTCCTTCTCAATCTATCTATCTTTCTCTCTCACTCTCTCTCTCAGCTATCATGTATCTATATCTATATGAATATTTTTCATCTTTTTTAAAGAACTTATATTACCATAATGATCATAGTCAGTCCTGTTATTTGATCTTAACATTTATTAATTGCTATTATATCAGTAAACTAATTAGTATAACACATTTGTAAATCACATATGTAGGGAAATGGCTTCAAATAAGAGCGTACTTTTGTTGCCAAATCCCTGAACTTAAATTGTTGTATATATTGACCCATATATTGTAAACATTTTGGTAATAAAATACTGTTTAAACCAACCAAATCAACAAAAGCTCTGTGAGTGGGAGCATGATATACCGGTCACTGGAAAAGCTATCGCAGGAAAATGAAGCGTGGTTGATGGGTGATTATAAACCCCTAATATATGTTGAACATAATTGCTTCTTGTTGTATTGAAAAAAATCTTAGAAGAATTGAATAAGAAATAGAAAATATCTGTCATTTTCTACATAATGCCCATATTTGGCAATTAAAGGGGCATAACTCTGGTAAAAATAATCACAAAATTCCGTAAACCAAACCTGTTTGAGCTATTGTGGGATAGAATATTTGTAGCAAGTTTCATATTAATCTGTTGATAAAGGTAAGAAAGTGCTAACAAAGAATTGTTAATGACTGGCCTTACCGGAGAAAATACTCAGGTCATTGTGTATGATTCTAACTGTTTTTCTATAATTTATTTATCTCAAGCAGATGTCTTCAAACGTATAAAAGCATGAATCATAATACTAAATAACAAAAAAATACTTCACGGAAGGAAAAAGATTGTCTAGTGTGTTGTTTGTGTTTGGGAAGAATCATTTCCGGCCCAATCATGAACTCATTGGGATCTATCATAGAAATACCGTAAATATTCGCATATAGTGCACACTTTTTTCAAAAATTGACAAGTGAAAAAGACCACTGCACACTATAGGCAAGTACAAGCTAATGAAATGTGATTTGAGATCGTTTCCTTCCACAGCAGGATTTTGATTTAATACTTATATATATATATATATAACATATAAAGCATTAAGAAAGTAATAGTTAACAAATAATCAAAGAAATGAATACAGTCGAACCTGTCTATAAAGGACACCTAAGGGACAAGGCAAAAGTGTCCTTTATAGAGAGGTTCAACGAGTTATGTCCCTTATAAAGGAAGAAACAAACCAAAGTCTGTTCATAGTACACTATATGTCTCCTGATTTATTATATCTAAACACTTAAACAAATGAATAAAAGACAAATAATTAAAGATAAATGCTTAATTAATTAATTTTCAATCATTCATCTGACACAAAAATTAGAGCTGATATTTTTAATAATTTATATTAAGCCTATTGTTTCTAAAAAAATCTTCCCAATATCATAATTTACTGAATATCTATTCAGACAAATACTCAACATAGTAAAAAATGTAAAGATAATTCTTATCATAGTAAAACAATTTTCATTAATCCTCAATATTTTGGAAAATAAATATGCTTGAAATATCTTTTCTATTACAAAATTAACTCTTTATAAATGAAAGTGCATTTTCCTCTGATAATTATAATCCCTCAGCATTTATTTGAGACCTATTTTCTGAAATCCATGTTGGGATTTGATTTAATAAATACCGTTTTCTGGTTCAGTCAATTAGTATAGTGTATACAAAGACACTCGGAACTCTTCAGCAGTTCTTCATATGTTACGTAGTCATATTCCGAGGAGTTCCGAGTGTGAGAAAATGGCGGCTGACAACCATGTGCTGTCAGATTTGCGTACGGTTGATTTTGTAAGTAAAACAATTATGACAAACATAACTATTGCTTTGTCCCTCTTTTGTTGGTATTGGTAATGATTTAATTACCACCTGACCATTCTTGTTGTCTAGGCTATGGTTGAATGGCTAAGCTTAGCTGTCACCGGTGAGGTTGAGTAAACAAACACCTCTGCCGATGGCGATCGGTCACTCTCTTGTAATTACTGCCCATTGTTACAGCAACTTACAGGTAACAGGACAATTAGTGACTGATGAAGTGGCCTCCTAAGTTAGCATTGCTGCCAGGGGAATTGAGTAATTAAGGCTCTGCTTGTTATTTAGAAACGTTTTACACACAAATATCAACACAGCTATGGTTTCACGTGTCCGTTATACGGAATTTTAAACAACTTTACGGACAAAAATAAGTGTCCGCTGTCCGCATTAGGAAGGTGTCCGCTATATACATGATATTTATATAGTGATTTTCATTGGGGATTCCTGGAAGTGTCCGTTATGGACAGGTGTCCGCTATATAAGGGTGTCCGCTATTACAAGTTTGACTGTAGTTATTTTGATGTTTAATTCCTTGAAATTGTGTATTTATCAGCAATTTCTTGGATTTATCTAAGTGGATCGTGAGCCACATGTTCCATACACATACGATCTCACTTGAGCATGTTCCCGTATTCAGGTCCAAAACGATGTATAAAATCTCAATTAACATCAAACAAAACTTGAGATGATATAGCAGTACTTAGTTATTTCATACTTCTAAATTAATCACCTTATAAATCCAGAGTGTTGCCAGAAACTGATAACGTTCAACTTGTTTATTTACGGAAGCTGTAACAGCACGCATGTGCAATTAGGCAAGGGTAACACTAATGCCTTGATCTCGTGCGGCAGTAAAATACGATCCGACTGTGAAAACTACCGGGGTACTCTTATTTATCGTATGCACTGTAAATTTATCCATTACACATGTTTATTTCATTGTTATAAAAGTTGTGACCAGCACGACGACAGCAGACTTGTTTCCGTACTGTACACAAAATGGCGGCCTGTGTTACATTACGTAGCTATACTCAGCTTACTAGTCAATCTTGTTATAATTGAGCTTAATTAGCTTTGTATATATCATGGACAAATACCACAAAAGATCATACTTGCGTGAAAATCACAAGGTAATTGAGGGTAGGATTAATTATTTTGTTTGTACAACATCGTAGATGGGACCGCTCCAAATTTGCAAGCTGACTAGGCCTGTCGCGGTATAATGTAAACAACCTGTCAATCCAATGTGTCAAATCTGACTGGTAATTCAAATTAAATGGGGTAAATAAGCTTTCATAAATTACAAATTTCTATCATCTTATGCTTTAGAATTCATCTACCGCGCAGTTGAATATTGAACAAAAAATTGTTCATTTAAATTTTTTTTTTTTTTGAAAATGAACCTCAAAAATGTACCTGCGCACTATACGCGAGTGCGCACTATACCCGATTATTTACGGTAAGCGATATTTTGATTCCACAAAAGTTCCGAATGAATTTGTTATTGGGGAATGTCTCCGAGCAGAGCAATTGGTTGCTGTGTTCCACAGCATCTAATCAAGACATATTTTTCTTTATTGATATATTTTTAGTTCCAGTACTCTAGACATTTTGCCACTTTTTTCTAATTCAAAGAGCGTAGAAGTCACCAAAATCTTATATTAAATGAATTCTCAACCGACAGATGTCTCATGACACTTACCTGGGGGCCATAAACAGATGGCTTCTGTGCCTCTACTTCATCTACAACTTCATCATCATCATCTTCTTCATCGTCCTCTGTTCCAGCACACATCACAGGGAAAACCACATTTAACACAGGGTCTACTAGCTTCTGTTTCAGGAAAGCCTACAAATTATCAACACATTTCTTCTGATGTTGTAACTTCTGTTTCAAGAAAGCCTACAAATTATCAACACATTTCTTCTGATATTGTAACTTATTTCAGAAAAGTTTACAAATTATCAACACTTTCCAACTGACATTGTAACTTCTGTTTCAGGAAAGGCTACAAATTATCACACATTCCTTCAGATATTGTAACTTCTGTTTCAGGAAAGTCCACAAATTATCAACACTTTCCTTCTGACATCGTAGCTGATTCAGGAATAAACTAATCTATACATCCACAATGATATCGTAACTTTCTTTTTCGGGTACACCAAATTATTCTCATACAAAAACTTTCTACATGAGCAAATATTCCTGATTATGTTATTCTCTAAATACCCGTAGAATTTCCAAATTTTGAATTTTCAACATTATACATGCATAAATTCAGTTGAGGGCTATCCAGTAAAATATATATTCCATAACACTATATGCAAGGTGTTCATGGAACTGGTTTGTATTGTTCAACAGCCTATCAACAGCTATGATCATTTACGGATGGTGGGCATGGGTAAAAATGAGTCTTATGACCAGTATATGGTATTGACGTAATTAAATCATTCCTTTCCACTCTGTTGATATTTTTCTGGAACAACCATGAGAAGAAAAAGGTTTTCTTGTCATAAGGAAACAGCAAGTGTACATGTTAGTCCATGATTCCTAGAAGAATCAATGAATTCACTAACTATCTTAGAAAAAAAACAGTTACCTTCTTCTTGAGCTTGACAAATGAGGCTATGAAAGACATAGCCTTGACTCGTACACTGTCGCCCAGGGCAGATGTTCCGGCAACCTGAAATATGATGATTTCTTCAAACTACAACCTCATTGTCTAAATGTGCTACTGAATATAACTAAACCAAGACCTCAGTATCCAAAAAGCCATCTCTGATATGCGTTAGTGATCACCTTCTTGGACTTCAATGCAGATAAAACTTCCTAAGAAAGAGTCTAAATAGGTTTGAATGTAAAATATATTGAATTTTTTGGAAGTGACATTTCAAACAAAATACACACATTGTATTTTCATTTTGAAAGGGTGTACATAGTTTGAAATAATCAAACAATTCCAAATATAGGTATTAAATGAGTCAACACTGCACATTTCAAAACCATCTTCAATATTTGTAAGTTAAGTCATTTATTACTTATTTGTTTCTTTCTCCTTTCCCCCCAAAAATCTTAGAGATGGCTGACATTTTTTATGTTGCCATATCACTATATAAACCAGGTTTGGAATATCTGAAATTTTCACATTTTCAGGAATGGTTTCATTTCAAACATATTTTACATACATTTGTTTTTTTTTAATTTTAACAAGATGTATGCCTTCACTAAAAGCACTTTCAAGAAAGAACAAGAGGCCCAGGGGCCTTAACGGTCATCTGACTCTAAATTAAAAACCTGATATAATTGTAGTATGTATTCTCTGTAGCAAGTATATAGTGGCGCCGTTTGCCATGGTGGCCATCTTGGATTTCTGACCGACCCAATAAATAACAACACTTGGTAAGGACCATCTCAGGATCATTTCTGGTTACAGTTACAGCTGAATTCCATTGGGGGAATTTGAGAAGAAGTTTAAAATAGTCAAGTCAATGATTTTACAAGGCGGAAAAATATTAACACTTTGTTGGCACTCCTTCCTTAAAATCCTCACCAATTTCCAACTCAATGGCACCAGTGGAACTGGAGAAGAAGTTTAAAATGTTTTTTCAAGATGGTTGCCATGGTGGCCATCTTGTATTTCAGACCAACCCGAAAAATAACAACACTTGGTCGGCATCATCTCAGGATCATTTCAGGCAAGTTTCAGCCCAATAGCACTGGTGGAACTGGAGAAGAAGTTTAAAATGTGTTTTTCAAGATGGCGGATATGGCGGCCATCTTGGATTTCAGACCAACCCAAAAAATAACAACACTTGGTCGGGATCATATCAGGATCATTTCAGGCAAGTTTCAGCTTAATAGCACTGGTGGAACTTGAGAAGAAGTTTAAAATGTGTTTTTCAAGATGGCGGCTATGGCGGCCATCTTGGATTTCAGACCAACCCAAAAAATAACAACACTTGGTCAGGACCATTTCAGGATCATTTCTGGCAAGTTTCAGCTCAATAGAACTGGTGGAACTTGAGAAGAAGTTTAAAATGTGTTTTTCAAGATGGCGGCTATGGCGGCCATCTTGGATTTCAGACCAACCCAAAAAATAACAACACTTGGTCGGCATCATATCAGGATCATTTCAGGCAAGTTTCAGCCCAATAGCACTGGTGGAACTGGAGAAGAAGTTTAAAATGTGTTTTTCAAGATGGCGGCTATGGCGGCCATCTTGGATTTCGGACTGACCCGAAAAATAACAACACTTTGTCAGGATCATATCAGGATCATTTCAGGCAAGTTTCAGTTTAATAGCACTGGTGGAACTGGAGAAGAAGTTTAAAATGTGTTTTTCAAGATGGCGGCCACGGCAGCCATCTTGGATTTTGGACCGACCCGAAAAATAACAACACTTGGTCGGCATCATCTCAGGATCATTTCTGGCAAGTTTCAGCCCAATAGCACTGGTGGAACTGGAGAAGAAGTTTAAAATGTGTTTTTCAAGATAGCGGATATGGCGGCCATCTTGGATTTCAGACCAACCCAAAAAATAACAACACTTGGTCGGGATCATATCAGGATCATTTCAGGCAAGTTTCAGCTTAATAGCACTGGTGGAACTTGAGAAGAAGTTTAAAATGTGTTTTTCAAGATGGCGGCTATGGCGGCCATCTTGGATTTCAGACCAACCCAAAAAATAACAACACTTGGTCAGGACCATTTCAGGATCATTTCTGGCAAGTTTCAGCTCAATAGAACTGGTGGAACTTGAGAAGAAGTTTAAAATGTGTTTTTCAAGATGGCGGCTATGGCGGCCATCTTGGATTTCAGACCAACCCAAAAAATAACAACACTTGGTAGGCATCATCTCAGGATCATTTCAGGCAAGTTTCAGCCCAATAGCACTGGTGGAACTGGAGAAGAAGTTTAAAATGTGTTTTTCAAGATGGCGGCTATGGCGGCCATCTTGGATTTCGGACTGACCCGAAAAATAACAACACTTTGTCAGGATCATATCAGGATCATTTCAGGCAAGTTTCAGTTTAATAGCACTGGTGGAACTGGAGAAGAAGTTTAAAATGTGTTTTTCAAGATGGCGGCCATGGCAGCCATCTTGGATTTTGGACCGACCCGAAAAATAACAACACTTGGTCGGCATCATATCAGGATCATTTCAGGCAAATTTCAGCCCAATAGCACTGGTGGAACTTGAGAAGAAGTTTAAAATGTGTTTTTCAAGATGGCGGCTATGGCGGCCATCTTGGATTTCGGACCGACCCGAAAAATAACAACACTTGGTCAGGACCATCTCAGGATCATTTCAGGCAAGTTTCAGCTCAATAGCACTGGTGGAACATGAGAAGATTTTTAAAATGTGTTTTCAAAATGGCGGCTATGGCGGCCATCTTGGATTTCGGACCTACACGAAAAATAACAACACTTGGTCAGGACCATCTCAGGATCATTTCAGGCAAGTTTCAGCTCAATCCCACTGGTGGAACTTGAGAAGAAGTTTGAAATGTGAAAAGTTTACGCACGACGCACGGCGCACGACGACGGACGAAGCATGATGACTATAGGTCATCCTGACCCTTCGGGTCAGATGACCTAAAAATAGTGTAAATGTAAGTAATTTGTGTTCCTAATTCTGCTATTGGAGGAGAAACATGTTCCCACTGACTGTGCCAAGGTGGATTTTGTAAAATTGAATAACTTATTTCTCATGTACATACCTCTAGAGAGAAATCAACCACGGTTTTCATGTGAGGCACTATGATGTTCACTTCACACTCCAACATCTCGTCAAATACCTCTAACACTTCACACGCTTTCTCCTGTAAAAACACAACACCTTCAGGGTCAAAATGAACTTTGAACTTAAATATAAAACTGCATGTGTCATAGATAAAGTCCACTAAGCTTTGAAAAGATCAGTCAGAAACTGAGTGAAAAGACACATGGACAAGAATAAAATGCAAAAAGGAAAATAACTCTTTTTTTTTTTGGAAATTTCTTGATTCAAATGCCGTTGAGGAAAGCAAATCTACAAATCATGATTATAAAGCATATCAACTAAGTTTAGAGATAAGTTAAATATGGGGAGAGGAGATCTTTGAGAAAAAACAAGGTTTACAATAGAAAGGCATACAGGTGAAAATACCAGGATGTACCATATCAGAATTCCTTTTTCATTTCAATAATTATTTAACACTGTATGACTCACCTCATCTTGTGGTATAAGAATTTTTGCAAACTCCAAAATTCTTGGAATCATACCTTGAACATATTTCTGTAAAAAGAATTAAAAGCTTGTTTTAGTGTCAAATTGTTAAAGGGGCGGTAGGGGTTTCAGATATGTGTTACAAAGAAATATCACAGATAGTTCCCAGATTCATAAGTTACACTTCAACAACAACATTTTTACATAGCTAATATTTTTTGTACTTCTTAAACTTCTGGATAAGTACATGAAGTAGACTTCTGCTCAAGTTTAGAAAAATATCTTTTCAAGGTATTAATCAAAGGGCCAAAGGCCCTGAGAAACGTCAGGGTCTGAGGTCATAAAATAAAAAATTTAAAATTGAATTTATAGTTAGACAGCTACATTTGTATTAGATGAAATGTCTTAATCTGGTTATTCCTATTATATATATATTAAAGAAAACATGTATGATTAACATATTAATCTGCTGAAAAGTTTCCAATAGCTGAGTATAGTTCTTTCTCTGACCTAATTATTTAATGTTTGTGGAAGATTATTGATATACATGTACTTCTGAATCAGTAAAGCTGCTTGTAAACTTGAAAAAATCAAAGTACTGGAAGTACTGTAAACGAACATTATTGTTTAATGCAAAATCAGTAATCTTCTAAGTTTAAAGTCGATAAATTTACTGATATTGGTTTAGGAATTAATTGCAAATTATTTGAAATGTTTGCAGCTGTTCTGATATGATTGAACACATGCATTTTTCTGTAAGGTCCTGATTGAAATTGGAAGTTTATTGATCTATCTTGGATGGATGAAAATAAAATATGTCTTCTTTCTTTCGGGAAGCCATCATCAGTTATAATACAACCAGGACTCTGTGACCTTATTGATGCCAACTTCTAATATGCACTAAATTTAGGCTAGTTCCATCGTTAGTTTAGCATATTTCAACTTAATATGATGAAACACACATAAAGAATTACTGAAAACCAAAACCAGAGCTACTAATCAAGGCCCGGATTAGGAATGTATCCTATTGAAACTGTACTCAAGCATGTATGGTACTTCAAAACAAAAAACTTGACTCCTTTTGTTCATGAATCATTTGATGTTAATCAATCTGTATATGAGAAGATATACTTCTGGTATAATTACAGTATTGTACACAATGTGATAAAGAATAACAACCATATAAAGACTATCTTCATCAAATAATTCAGCAAACAGGAAAAGAAAACTTCAAGCTTCATTTTCAACTTCAAACTGATAAAGGTTACAGTCCATTCGATGGGATGACGCATTCCCTATTTATTGTCCCTTTCCAATGTTGACCATCCAATCATAGTGAACCACACACAGTTCAGCAATGTAATTGCACAAATCACATCCTTTATGTGGAGAGAACAGTTTTCGGGGTGTTATAAGATTCCATAACTGTATGCAAATTTGTGAATCATTCCATATCTATATCTATATATATACCGTTCGTGTATATATTTACACATATCAAAACTGGAATGACACAGGAGATTTGCAAGTTTAAGTTCACCATCAGTCATGGGAGGTTTACGTAAAATGTTATATTTACCGGGGTAATTAGTAATTTTGATTATATATTTATCAAGCTCTATTCTGTACTTTCTACCAGTGCTTATATTAGAGAATGGACACAATTATATGTTCTCCAATGTCAAAATTAATCATATGTAAAATATTAGGGGTTTATTTGACCGAGACGTATTTAAAATGTTTGTAATCATTCGCCATTCGAGGCCTGATTGCCGTCATATTTGAATTACCAAAATGGACCTGAAATCAGTATTTAAAAAAAAAGAATGATATGTGACTTGAATATTTCATAAAAATAATTTAATACATCGTTTATTCACTTCATTCAGATCTTCAGACACCGCATAATTTGTGAAGTCATATATAGAAATATATGAACCATTTTTGTTATTGATTTATAGTTCACACAAGTAAGCACTAGATGTAAGCAGTATGTATATGTACCGCTATCTACCGGCATGACTGAGTACAGTATATTACACTCGCTTTGTGGATATTGACAGTATAACATATATTTACATACTAATTCAATTTTAGAATTGTAACTGAAATCTTGTAACAGCATGGCACAAATAGTCATCTGAACATTTGTTGTATATTGAAAAAATATTTAAGGTAAATATTAACTCATTTGCTTGACTTAAATTTTCAGTTTATCAATTCATCGATTACTCTGTGTTTGAAGTATGGTGTAGTGAGAATTTCAAGTCTTGATTATGACTTGATGAAAATTCTAAATTAACAAATTATTAAAATGAATTTGTTTGAAAAATAACACAAGTTCCACAGCAATATTATATAGAGTATCAATCACAATATATCAGAAGTTATCAAACTACAGATAACAATTAACGAATGAATATCAAATTAAGTGAATATCACAAGTATTTTTGCATTTGTTTTTTAGATAATCCGGATTTCCGTCTTTAAAAAAAATACCTAGTAGACGTAGCGCATAGTAAACGTAGCCATGTAACAGCTGATTTTAATCAGATATAACTTAACATGAACTTAACACCGTCACAGAAGTTCTTCGCAATCGAAAATTTGGTCGTGAATTCGGTATTTTGCAAATTATTTCAAAATACTTTCAGGTAAAAGAAAACAAAAATTCTCGTAAAAATATCGATTTTGGGTCGACTATCGGCCATTTCGGTAATTCAACTCCAACGACAATCGGGCCGCGATTCGCAAATGAATAATTAATTTAAAATTCGGTCAAATAAACCTCTAATATTTTATATATGATACAATCAGGCATTGCAGAACATATATTTTGGTCAATCCTCTGAAAATAATGCCAATTTATATTATAATTAAGCCCGATTTTTCTTCGTTTCGGTATTTCCAAGTCTGCTTCACGTGAGGTCCGTTTCAGTAAATATTCTCGTCTTTGCCGAAATAAAAACAAGCTATATAATTGTTCATTTTAAACATAACAACTGCCAACCACACGTATCTAAAAATGTTATTGTTGATATCATCTGAATATTGCCGTAGTTATCTGTCACTTCGATTGTAAACCCCCATGCCAAAGTCATGGAAGAATCGACCAATCAAATTGGTTTAACGTTTGATTTCCGTAATCTTGCAGTTACCTCCCTTACAACAGTAAATACGTTCCAAGTATCGCCTACAACAAGCAATCCCGTGCACATAGCAAGATATTATCATTTGCATTTGATTTATTGGGTCATTTTCGTCAAAGGAAAATGGTATATGGAAATCGATGACAATTTTAACGCTATGACCAGTCACCCTGACCACAAATGCCACCTAATTGTAAGCCTATACATATGTACAGTTCTTTCTCGCAAACACGTACAGTAACTACAGTATAGTATGATACAATGTATCGTCTCGTATGCCGTCATTGATATATTTCTTTCTCTAAATTATAGAAATACACACCTAGTTGATAATGATGTAACATTCTAGAATATATATATTACACATTTAAGTAAATCGCGGACAAATTTGCAGACCTATGCTATAATGTCAGCCGTTTTGGAAAGAACACAGAAGAGCAAAACTTTCTAAACATCCGGAGACGAATGCGCCTGCGCAATATAGTTGTTTACATAAATATATTGACCTGGACCGGAGTTATTCGCAAAGTTCAGGTTCATTTAGTCTTCTCATTTCGCTAGCGTTATGCATTTCTCAAATCGTATGCATCTTGAAAACACCTACTGAATACATTTCAACCTTTTCGGTAAAACTACTATATAAAACGAAGATGTTTTTGCAAGTAAATTATTTGAAGCGTAAGGCAATGGGGGCAGCCATATTTCATTGAAACAGACAGTAGATGGCGTATTGGTGAATGTGGCAACCATATATGGTTATATTTCTCAGTCCAGTTCTTGATCACAATAACCGAACATTAATGTTCGTTTGAAAATCAACTGAAGGACGGTTTATTAACAGTTACATGTACTGTACAACCAGAGATATAATCCAAGATGTACACACCCTAAGTTTTTTTATCTATACCATAAGATGTTAATTAGGCCTAGCAAACACCTATTTTATTACCCCTAGTTAACATCGAAAATGCATATTTCACCTCTGATATAAAACTACGGTCACGCTGTCGGTCACGCTGTCCGACGAGACATATATAGGCCTACAGTTTTGACAAACAAAATGCTAGTACTGTGGTACATCAGTCACGGATCATATTCGTTAGATTCTTAACAAATAATAATCTAATTTAACAAAATCCTCATGAAAAACGACATTGTAGTTTGTTACAACTTGCCATCAATTCCTGTTGACATTTCTTGCGTATTCTAGTGACATACAAATAAATATGAAACTGCGAACGGTCGCTGGTTTAATTACATTAGACATAACCGCCATTTTGGCTGATGATCACGTGATTAGTCACGTGACAGCTGAAGTAATCCCTGTTTCGCTGCAGAACTATTTATAGATTTGTAAACATTTGACTACGTAAACACGGTTGGTTTTAGGCTTATATGAAATGTTCCTGCATATGATCTCAGGATGAACAGCTTTTATGAGTCTAAGACATGTGGACAGCTCTGTGGACGCATGTAAATTTCCGCGACAATCAAACTGAATTTTTTTACTTTTGTTTTCAAGGCAGGATTGAGACAGAACTACGTAATCCTACGCCAACAAAATTGCATATACTGATGAGGAAAATGTTTATATTTATAGTGTAAAATAGTTTAGAACACCGAAAATTCATATTTCATTTTAAGTAATTGCAGTAAACACGGGAACTATCGGTTAAATCGTGTCAATAATTGCTGTGTTAAAATAGGAACTATATGTGGCTGCGGATGAATATCATTTGTATTACAGAAAAGAGAAGTTGTTAGCCGGAAACAAATGTGTGATTAACAACATTTACCCATGACTATAACGGCAGGTGTCAAAGGCATCCTGACGTTAAAAATATAAATGTATGGCTTAACCATATTGCATGCAATAATCCATACTTTTATTTTTAAGAATCGAGTGACTATATAATAGTGTATCATATAAACGTAAAATGACAGAAAACTGAAAATGTTAAAAAAAACAAAACAACAAAAAACCCATAGAAAACAAAATGTATGTAAATAACAACAAATGTATTAATAAAACATCTTGTTTATACTCTGTCAATACTGCATAGCTGAAAGGAAAAAAATCTTTATTGAACAACTGATCACTCAATTTTATCTTCGACCTGTCAAGCTGCAGTTAGGATAAAATATTCAAAAGTTTGGGAGGCAGGGGATGACAATTAATTGGTAGACTCGGTAGATTCTACACAAAATAAATTAGTGGATGGCAAGGGCAAACCCCAGGGTGCATATGGATTACAAGAAAGTGCTTCATTCTTCATGATCTGCAAGGAAGTACCTGTGTGGATATCAAACTTTCCATGTGAAGACCTATGTCTAATATCACAGGAGGAGCAATCACGCTTGCATTATGGTGGTAATTTGAAGAAATTAAGAAAGATGGTTGGATAATAGAAAGATGTCTGATCAGACCAAACCGCCTAGTAAATGTGAGCAAGCTTAAGCCATCTCTAGACATTAAGTCAGTGTGAACAACCCAAATGACACTTAGTGTGAACAAGCAACAGTGTATGAAATTATATATGAAAATTCCTTAGACAATATGTCTACAGAAAATTGAAATCCCATAGCCCAAGTCATTTTTCCATAGACCAATTTTTTAAAACATTGTTGAAAGTAGCACAACTGTCACACAAATGCTTGCATCATCCAGTAATAACACGCTGTTATGGGTAAAATAAACTCTATTGTAACCTCTGATTTCATATGATCATTTGTCAGAAAATAATGGAATGTTGTTTTCATGAATTGTAATGTATGTCAGGGCTCAAACTTTTCATAGCCAATGGGGCCAACACTTGAAATTTTACATAGACGAACAAGGTTTTCTATAGCCTCGGATCATCGGACCACCTTTACTTTTGAACACTGAAGCAATCTCTAGACATTTAGCCAGTGTGAACAAGTCATCTCTATATATAGACATTTAGCCAGTGTGAACAAGCCATCTCTTCACATTTAGCCAGTGTGAACAAGCCATCTCTACACATTTAGCCAGTGTGAGCAAGTCATCTCTAGACATTTAGCCAGTGTGAGCAAGTCATCTCTAGACATTTAGCCAGTGAGAACAAGCCATCTCTACACATTTAGCCAGTGTGAACAAGCCATCTCTACACATTTAGCCAGTGTGAGCAAGTCATCTCTAGACATTTAGCCAGTGTGAACAAGCCATCTCTACACATTTAGCCAGTGCGAGCAAGCAATCTCTAGACATTTAGCCAGTGTGAACAAGCCATCTCTACACATTTAGCCAGTGTGAACAAGTCATCTCTACACATTTAGCCAGTGTGAACAAGCCATCTCTACACATTTAGCCAGTGTGAGCAAGTCATCTCTACACATTTAGCCAGTGTGAACAAGCCATCTCTACACATTTAGCCAGTGTGAACAAGCCATCTCTAGACATTTAGCCAGTGTGAACAAGCCATCTCTACACATTTAGCCAGTGTGAGCAAGTCATCTCTAGACATTTAGCCAGTGTGAAAAAGCCATCTCTAGACATTTAGCCAGTGTGAACAAGCCATCTCTACACATTTAGCTAGTGTGAGCAAGTCATCTCTACACATTTAGCCAGTGTGAACAAGTCATCTCTAGACATTTAGCCAGTGTGAACAAGTCATCTCTACACATTTAGCCAGTGTGAACAAGCCATCTCTAGACATTTAGCCAGTGTGAACAAGTCATCTCTACACATTTAGCCAGTGTGAGCAAGTCATCTCTAGACATTTAGCCAGTGAGAACAAGTCATCTCTAGACATTTAGCCAGTGTGAAAAAGCCATCTCTAGACATTTAGCCAGTGTGAACAAGCCATCTCTACACATTTAGCTAGTGTGAGCAAGTCATCTCTACACATTTAGCCAGTGTGAACAAGCCATCTCTACACATTTAGCCAGTGTGAACAAGCCATCTCTAGACATTTAGCTAGTGTGAGCAAGTCATCTCTACACATTTAGCCAGTGTGAGCAAGCCATCTCTAGACATTTAGCCAGTGTGAACAAGCCATCTCTACACATTTAGCCAGTGTGAGCAAGTCATCTCTAGACATTTAGCCAGTGTGAGCAAGTCATCTCTAGACATTTAGCCAGTGTGAACAAGTCATCTCTAGACATTTAGCCAGTGTGAGCAAGTCATCTCTAGACATTTAGCCAGTGTGAACAAGTCATCTCTAGACATTTAGCCAGTGTGAGCAAGTCATCTCTAGACATTTAGCCAGTGTGAGCAAGTCATCTCTACACATTTAGCCAGTGTGAACAAGCCATCTCTACACATTTAGCCAGTGTGAACAAGCCATCTCTAGACATTTAGCCAGTGTGAGCAAGTCATCTCTAGACATTTAGCCAGTGTGAGCAAGTCATCTCTAGACATTTAGCCAGTGTGAGCAAGTCATCTCTAGACATTTAGCCAGTGTGAACAAGTCATCTCTAGACATTTAGCCAGTGTGAGCAAGTCATCTCTAGACATTTAGCCAGTGTGAACAAGTCATCTCTAGACATTTAGCCAGTGTGAGCAAGTCATCTCTAGACATTTAGCCAGTGTGAGCAAGTCATCTCTACACATTTAGCCAGTGTGAACAAGCCATCTCTACACATTTAGCCAGTGTGAGCAAGTCATCTCTAGACATTTAGCCAGTGTGAACAAGTCATCTCTAGACATTTAGCCAGTGTGAACAAGTCATCTCTACACATTTAGCCAGTGTGAACAAGCCATCTCTACACATTTAGCCAGTGTGAACAAGCCATCTCTAACATTACAACAATAATGACATCATGATCTGCAGACTAGTATTACAGTATCTAACTCTATCTACTAATGTAGGCAGTGTTATATAGAGGTAATACAGGACAAGAGGAAATACTAACCAATTCCCCCAGTGACACGGGGATTTAATTCTGCGGGATTAATATACAAGAGATCCCAAAGGGATCTTGGCGCCCACCATTGAATGAGCTTTATAGGTTCCATGTCAGATTGATCTTCTATTTTTTCCTTCCTCTTACTAATCGGTGTAAATTGAGAAACATCCCTCCAGTACTTTTCAAACAAGGGGAACCTATATATGAAATTTGAGATTTAGCGATAATGGCTGTATGTTGGCCATGTTGTTTTCAGATTGGCCCCAAAATGCAATGCAAGGGACCAAGGGGAACCTACATATGAAATTTGAGAAAGATCCCTTCAGTACCTTCTGTAAAATAGCGATAACAAACTTCAATGGTCAAAATCCAAGATGGCTGTCTGTCGTCCACGTTGTTTTCTGATAAATCCTAAAATACAATATGCACAACTTGGGATAAAGGGGAACCTACAAATGAAATTTGAAAAAGATCCCTTCAGTACTTTCTGAGAAATAGCCATAACAAACTTCAATTGTCAAAATCCAAGATGGCTGCCTGTCGGCCATGTTGTTTTCTGATTGGTCTCAAAATGCAATATGCATAACTAGGGACCAAGGGGAACCTGCATATGAAATTTGAGAAAGATCCCTTCAGTACCTTCTGTAAAATAGCGATAACAAACTTCAATGGTCAAAATCCAAGATGGCTGCCTGTCGGCCATGCTGTATTCCGATTGGTCTCAACATGCAATATGCATAACTAGGCACCAAGGGGAACCTACATATGAAATTTGAGATAGACCCCTTCAGTACTTTCTGAGAAATAGCGATAACAAGAATTGTTTACGGACGGACGACGAACCACGGACGAAAGGCGATTTGATGATGGTGAGCTAAAAATCCATTGTTTAACAAGTTTTCTTCAATATCAAAAGCAGATTGTTTGATAGTGATGGGATTTTATTGTATCTAATACTCTTGTCAAATTTTGACATACATGCAAACACAAACAAAATATAGTCTATAAAAGCACAATAAAAATTAAGAAATATTTTTTTCCCATTTAACCATAGTTTGATGTCACCCGCACTATTGATTAATGACATCACAATTGTAAACATCCAATATGAGAGAGTGTACCTTACCTTCTCATCTTCGCCAATAAAGAAGATAAGTTCTGTGATTGTTCTGTAAATAAAATATGTGTATCAAATATAAATGACTTTAAGCAATAAATCAGACACTTTCCTACTAAAAGGACTCCAGCAAGATAAATCTACACACCGTACAAAAATTTGACGTCAAATTTCAAATTTCTAAATCGGATTAATCAGCAGAACTAAAATATCACTAGTGCAAATGTAATTTAGTGTCAACAAAACCAGACCTGTCACTCGATGCAAATGTGGCCAACAACTATTTTGTGTAGTACAATTGATGCCTCGATGAAAAGAAATTATCTAATGTCTGGCAGTATGTGTATATGAACTAAAAGATATCCGCTCTCAACTTGTATTCTCCACTACAATTTCCGTCCTCGGGTAGAGAGAAAATATTGTGAGAAAACTAGTAGTATGAAATAACCATTTTAAGTTTGGAAGTAATGATATCTGACAAGTGGCATTCTAAACATCACATTATATTCGGACATGAATGTAGCAGTACCTTACTAAGGGGACATGGACACATATGACTACATTACTGAGTATAGGGGGACATGTACACATATGACAGTACCTTGCTGACATGTACACATATGACAGTACCTTACTGACATGGACACATATGACAGTACCTTACTGAGTAGTATGGAACAAGAACACTCTCTGTATCATTGACTACTACAGACAGCATCTGCAGCAGACTTGCAAGATGAGGCTTCAGCTGTTCTCCCGCCCCAGATGCCACAGAGTGAAGTACAAATGCACCAGTCTGTCAAATAAATATTATTTCAACAAGTCATAAGTAAGGAATCACATGTACAATGTATAGCCGATATTGATTTCACACCGAGTTTCCAACCTGATTGTTGAAGAGAGGTTTTCCTAAGTATGAATAGTACAAAAACAGTAATTCAGTGCTTTTCCTAGGTATTTTAGAAAAATCCAATAGACCGTTGGGAAAATTTTACCTGTAAATTGAACATGTGTGAATCTTGTTTTCTTATCTTTTGTTGTTATATTTGCCACTATATTTTTCTGTGTTTTTCGGAAGTTTTAATCAATGGACACAATCAAGAATTTTATTTTTTTTTTTGGGGGGGGGGGGGGGGGGGGGGGGGGGGGGGGGGAAATATGGCTAAAGTGCATTGGGAATGAGGTCGCACCAAATTATATATGAAATACACTGTAATTTCCAACCAATATCTGCTTTCACAATTCAAAAAACATTATATACTAGGCCAATTTAAAGTATAAACTTACTGTATTTTGAAATTTGCAGAGGTATATAATAATTATACTACATGTATGCTCTTTAGTTTTACACTAGTCAAGCTTTGTGGTGCCAGTAAAATAGAATAACCAAGACTGGCAGATGCAAATTTCAAAATACAGTTACCTCCCTTCAATTCCTATATTTCCTCAAACAAAGCTTTTATTTTGGTTTCAAGTTCCTCAGAAAACGGAGTCCCTACCCCCGAGTCATGCAAGTGACATTGAGAGTGAGAGGAAATTACATTTAACTCTCAAGGTCATGCTTTTGTTGCAACATCAGAAATTATATCCATGTCAGTGTCAATTTTGATTGTCTAACCAGATAAATATTGGATGTTACTGAATAATATAGTATTAAGTTGTGTCTGATGAATTTGTTTAAGTTACTTTCTGAAGGGATAATATAGCACAATGACATACCTCTCTCTCCACAACTGTTTGACTTTTACACGAGGTTCCCAGAAACTGCAGCAGCTGTGGCCAGCTGTTGTTTGGAAGGTCATGTTTGGCCACCACAGCAACCACCTGGGCAATGGAGTTCCTCACACTCTTCCTGTGATTAAGTTTTAATTCAAAAAATAAAATATCTATTTTTAGAATGGAACCAAATCTATGTTCATAATTTCAACTATTATGAATGGATATCAACAAATGAGATTCATTCAATCTTGCTTCCTGGTAATTAAATTTAATCAGATTATCTGGCTTTATCTCCCTATAATTTGTAATTTAGAAACTAACCTGTTATTATCTAAATCAGGACATATGTTGTATTGCAATTATAAAACATCAAAGCTATAAGAAATATCTATTTTTACTCCAACTCAATATTCACATTGGAACTGGAGTTTGTAGATCGTCCACACACATTATATTGTGTAAAAGACGAGTTTGTACATCATCCACAAACATTATTGTGTAAAGTAAGAATTTGTACATCATCCACACACATTATTGTGTAAAGTAAGAGTTTGTACATCATCCACACACATTATATTGTGTAAAAATAATTGAGTGTCTTTGTCCCACAATTACAACTTCAGGGTTCATACGGATTATGTCAAAACCAAATTCAAGGCCTTTTCTATGTCCTAATTAAATATCCAAGACCCATTTTACCTGTCATCTAAGTCAGCTTAAGAGGGAGCAAGAGAACAAAAACGCAACTTATAACTATCCACTTGATCAAAATACAACTTGACATGGTAGTTATTAACGTCTGTAGGGGAGGCGACATGGACAAAGTTGAACCCAAGTGATCAGTGGCCAGGGTTTCACTTATCCTAATGAAACCTTAATATTCAAGAATTTTTCAAGTCTGCAAACCAATTTTCAAGGCTTTTCAAGGCCCAGAATGAAATTCAAGGCTTTTCAAGGCCCAAAGTGAAATTCAAGGCTTTCTCAAGGCCCGTGCTAACACTGAACTTGATGCATATTCTGCCAGTTTTAGAATTCTACATGAACATGAAAAAACATATTGAGTATTTTTGGTTGACATGGCAACTTAACGAGTCCTGCTCATCACAATACACATATTACTATGGAGGTTTGATGTACAGTAAATTAATTAAGATAAGTTTGTCTTCGTCAATGGTTTATATTCTGCAGCAAAATCTTGTCTGAAGTGAAGTCAAGAATGAAATGTTACAGGAAACCAAGAATGTTGACTTAAATTGATTTTGATCACATACAGGAAACAAATTCACAAACATAACTGTTACAGTAAAGCTATGTGGCCTATTAGTATTACAAATTATTCTGTCTGATTTAATTTCCACTCTTGTGGGCTATGCATCAATGAGGAAATTGGATGTTACGTCATTTTAATTAAACACCATGTGTATAGGTACCAGACAAATACAATTAAACAGGCAATCTAGCACTTGGTAGCACATGAGATATACCGGTCTCATTTATGAGAATACTTACTCTGGTTCTTGTACAAGGATCTGTAAGATGTTATCCCTGATACTGAAACAGAAGTTTTATCGTGGCATGAAGAAGTGACACAGTGAGGACACTCTGACAGGTTAAAATTCTATGGATTAGTTTTCATTTCAACAAAAAATAATTCAATAGATTGAACAAAACTGAAGTATATCAATACTAAAGAATTTTATAATATACAGTGGAACTTCGTTAACTCGAAGTCGACGGGACCACGAAAAAACTTCGAGTTATCCGAGTGTTCGAATTAAGCGAGTTATCATTTTTGGTGAAAAGTTTGGTCAATATTTGTCAACATTATTATAATCATTATAACTGATCGCTCTGTTGCTCATCAGTTTAGTGTGAAGACTGGTCAATACATGTAAATATATATGTAATGTTTCGTTATATTACTTGTAATTTGGTGTAGTTTTGCCGATATACAGTCACGATAATGTTTCTTTCACTTAGTCACTTCAAGAACGATCTGATGTCCAAGTCATGTTTGCAAAAGGTAAACGATAAAACGGAATTTGACAAAATAACAAGTTATTCATGTCAAATCAAATACCCGGTAACCGTTTGAGTTTAACACAGATTGCATGCAAAACGTAACAGAACCATTACCTTTTATTGGACATATGAAATACTGTTTGATCGGCCTACTTACTTTTTAATGATAACCACGCCATTTCCATGTGTATTAGCACCGAAAGTTAGGCTGCGCATGTGCGTATAAAATGTTACTGTAACTGAGCTGGCGTTTTATCCGATTTAATAGACAGCACTGACCGTTACAGTTGTACTCTGAACACCTCGGCAGTAATTACGCTATTGTTTCAGCAGTTTAAAGATTTAATAGGCGCCGGTGACTGTTTCATTTCTACACCTGTAAAAACATCAGCCGGGTAGATCTACCGGTGTGTCAGAGATTAGTTCCGCTTGAGCGAGCAGGTAGATGAGTTGTTGACTATCTTGTGTACTAATATCGGCGACCGCCTTAGGAAATTACCTGATGTAGGTAAAGCAGTACTTTTTATCACGAAGACTTGTTGTAATAAGATTCAACCGACAATTTCTTTTATGAATTTATGAAACACTTATAATAGCATGTAGGTTATAAGTAGTGCCGATATGTTCAGTATTACAAACGGAATTTAGCTCTTAAAAATTGTCGGCATTTGCCAACGATCGACGAAAATTATACTTCGAGTTATTCGTTCATTTCAAATAGGATTTTTATTGTTGGGACCAAATTTTCACTTCGTATTATCCGAGTTTTTCGAGTTATCCGAGTTCGAGTTTTCCGAGTTTTTTTTACTAAGATAAAGAGAGAATCCGGCCGGGACGGATGATGTACTTCGAGTTAAGCAGGGTATTCGAGTTATCCGAGTTCGAGTTAACGAAGTTCCACTGTATTGAAGAACACACTACCGATTACCTATTTACACCTAAAACCAGTTCAGGTACAAATATATCAGCAAAAATATCCTTTCCATCCAATCTTTAGAAAATGATTGCTTAACATGGTTTAACCCTTTGCCACATGTAAGCGCCTCTGGACGCCTTTACCCCTTGCCACATGTAAGCGCTTCTCGACGCCTCTGCATTATCTCCATGTAAGCGCTTCTCGACGCCTCTACGTTATCTCAATGTAAGCGCCTCTCGACGCCATGCCGGTTCGGTAAACTTAGACATGGAAAATCCCGTGATTGAGAGCGACACCTATCAGGAAATCCCTGATACTATTTTAAGAAGATCAATGCATCGACCAATCAGATTTGTACACGTCATTCATACGAAAGTTTTTGAATAAATTAACCTAGAAAGTGTGAGTCATGAGTGTAGAAAAGTGTGACAACAACGAGGCGTAATGGCGGCTGTGGCTACGATTTTGCGCGACGTTTTTGACGCCGATGATGATAATTTAGAGATCGATGGCTTTGGACCTGAATACATTGAGTCAGATATTGATCTTAACGATGTTCTAAATGAACTGTCAACAGATAACGAGTCCGAAAATGAGGACGAACGGCGACTAGTTGTACCGCCGCCATTAGGTAATGTTGACCGAGATTTTTCGCCGATCACAGTAAATGATTTTGTTAGGGAAACGGGGCCAGTACTTCCAGAAACTTTTGATTTTGATACTGCAAGTCCCATTGATTATTTCTACCTTTTCTTCAATGAGAATCAGTTTTCCACCATAGCTCGACACACTAATAACTACGCTCACTGGCATTTGAAAAACGAAGGTAGATTTGACCCGAAATGGTCGGATACACATTCCTTCGTTGTGACATCAGATATAAAATATTCTAGGCTTAAGCCTGAACTGTTGAAATATTCTTTTGAAAACTTTGAAATTCAGTTTGTTTCATTTGGGAGTTAATGATGAATCATTTCATGTACAGGAATTCAATGAATTATAAATTACATTGTCAAAATATTTTGAAATTTTTCTGTTCTGTTTGTATACAGCTGATTTCGTGGTTATGTGTTGTTGGTTTTATAAAGAAAATAGCACAGAATTAAAATTTAAGAAATTCTGAACATAATTGTAACTTACTAAAAATGTCTAAAACAACTATTTCACTTTCAAAATTAGGTTTAGAAAAATTAATCAAAACAAAGCTTAATTTCTCAAAAACTGCCATTGAGATGGTGTATGTATATTTCAGTCAGCGCAATAATGTTGCATTGCAACAATGTATCTTTGCACTATTGGCACAGAGTGCTGAAGTGTTATAACCTGCATGTGGCAAAGGGTTAATTATCCATGTTTGTTCATAGTCTCCATGTACAATATCTTACATACTTGTTAATGATATTTTCTGGGAGAGCACGATAATGTCTCCCTTTCTGGATTTTTCTTCTCAGAAGAACTGCTGCAAATTGACGAACCTATGAATGAGAACAAAGAATTTTTTCATCACCACATGCATGATTATCAGTATAAACAAGTTGTCATTATACAAGGTTTCATTTTTTTTTTTTTCAAAATTCCAAGCAATTACAGGCGTGCTCATTAAGGTTCTACCAAAAAATTGTACAAACAATGCAATAATAATGTGTCTTCAAAAATATTTTCAATTTCTAATTATCAATTACCAAAGAAGGAAATCATTTCAAAATTTAAATATTATAACTTCACATAGTTCAACCAATATAATGTAATTATAACAACTACTGTTCTAAATTGTGACCAATGATAAATTCTCAGGTTTTTTTTATTGCTTTCTTTTTCTAAGAATCACAATACAAAACCACAAAAAAACAATGCAACATCTAAACCAGTATAACAATCATTAAGTCGTACAGAATTATCTCTTTTCATACTTTTTAAGGCAGTTTTACCATGAATAGAAAATTCCATACATAACAGATATTTAATTATCAAGTTGAGCATTAAACCAGTATTTGTGACTTTATACAACTGAATGTCCTATGTACCATACAAGTGACTGTGACTTTATACAACCGAATGTCCTATTTACCATACAAGTGACAGTCATAAACCTATTGCTTACAAGGACTTACTTGAGGCACTTGAGATGATCCGAGGACCTGGCAGAGACCAGGGACAATGTTAGGGTCCTTAAATAACTCCTTCAGCTGCTGTGTTGCCTAAATATTGAAATTGTATACATGTATAATAAAAAATTATGTATGTCAGAAAAGTTTTAATCGTTATCATTACCGGTTCTACAAACATTTATGAAAATATACTTCTTGAGATTTTTTCATATTGACAGGCTTCTTTTTCAAAATTAGTGCAAAAGATTTAATGTTTCCGCGTTTTGGAGTATAGCGGAAAATAATTGTCCTATAGTTTCGGTATTCGGATGTTTCCGTGGGTTGTTTGTTACTTTGCTTTAGCCAATGAGGGCTCGACGTGTTGTCTGCACATGCGGTAGTGCATGTATAGGGGAGTATTAGGCATTCTAGTCGTGGACACCAACATTAGCGGTCAGCAAAATTTTCGAATTAATTTTATATCAGTTTTAATTAGTTCAGAATATGTTAGCAGTTTTTCCATAGGTAGTTTTTTTTTTTTTTTAGAAATCCAACATCTGAGTCTTAAGCCTTAAGGGTTGGTACACCTCCTGCTTCACCTATTAAGGTTTTCAGGTTGGGTGTCTTGCTTGGCTCTTTCCAATTTTATTTGCTAATTCATTTTTACGCGGAGGTCTAAGTGTAATGCAAGCGTTTTAATTGGTCAGATGGAGAGAGTGAAAAGGGAAATAGTTGTATTGATATTTTGTAGTGTTGCATATAATCATGCTAAAACTGTAATAAATGCCGAGTGTTCCACTAAAGTCCACTCTGGCTCGCTGTATATTATGTTGGTGTTGTTTATAGATGGAGCGAAGTATATAGAGGACTTGCTGTTGCCTTCTAGCTATACACTGCCAGATGGTGGGTCAATACATATACATACTAAATTCTAAGAACATAGGTGTCAACCATCCTGGATTACGCGGGAAGTGCCCGGAAAATCATTAAAATTTCCCCTAAATCCCGATTTGGTACATTTCCCGAATCGGGGTTAACTTTCTCCCGGATTTGAGCAGTCTTTTCTCATAAAACCCCGGAAATCTCAGACACTTTGACCCTGAACTGCTTATGTAAACAAAACACCCCTACCACCTGTGTAGCTACCCTGGCCTGGGGCTTGGTGAGAGAGGGGAGTCGGTCACTGGTCACCATATGCGTGCCTGCCGACTGGTGTATACATTATAACCAATGTGGCTTCATTTGACATGGTCAGTTAATTTTGTGATTACAACTAGGATACATCACTTCAAGAACAAACACTGGTACTATCTGTCAACAAGATTTACTCACATGAAAGCCAATAATGCCTTTCTTAATCGTAGCTGTCAGTACCAGCGTTTGTACTGCCGCCATCTTTAATTGGTCAATACTAATATAAAGTCGTAAACTGACACAAAAATCCGGATTTCAATTTGGGTCAGAAAAAAATAAAAAGACTTTTTAAGAAGTTTGTTTTATGTCATAATAGAAATACTAGTAAAACAACAATTACTGTGTAATTATTATTTGAGAAAGGAAGGGAGATAATTTGATAAATACATTTAGAAATATTTCAGAACAAAATGATAAAAAAAAATTCAGGAGATAAGTAGTTGCTTTGTATACTGGTTGCAAATTTCAAGTGACTACATCATTAATAATATAATTCACTAAATACAGTTTTTAAATGAATTTATCTATTTTTTTTTTTTTTTTTTAATTATTATTATTCTTTAAAATTAACCAGTGTTGTCAAATTTAAATATCAAAATGTATTAGCCCGAGGTAATTTACACCTGCGCAAGCCCATGAGGAACATCACCTAAAGTAACAAAAATGTCGCGATTTTTTTCACGCACTTTCTCCCTCATTTTGGATGTGGAATGAGGGAGATCTCCCTCATTGGAGGTTTCAGAGGTTGACATGTATGTAAGAAGGATATTCATTTCCCAATCTTTGATAGGTTATTGCACTTATTTTGAATTTGGATGGGCCACTGACCAAAGAAACAGTGACAGCTATAAACAGTAATTCATAGCTTTTATTCTCTGCTCACTCTTGGAGAGAAAAAACTTCAGCAAAAGTTGCTAAAATATCATTTTTTCTCTTAGCAAATAGGAAATGGTATTAGTAAGACAATTTAATTGACCTTTAAGAGAACTAAATCTATACTAGCACATGCAGGGTAGACGTTCGCTATAGTAGCAGCAGCGGGTACACGTAGGTAGGCATAATGTCTACATACCTATCCATATTATTATATGTAAGGTAGGTGTTATGTCAAGCCCAATTTTATTGTGTTTGCACCAAAACCTTAGCAATGAACGGTGTCAGATAATTCCACGTTTTCGTATAGTAGTGCGTTCTGGCCCTACACCAGACATCGTGTCAGGTCCCGAGGAAACTCGTTCTATCTTGCTTATAACATTGCACTTTTACTGATCAATACCGAATACACATTATTTATAGGACTATTCGTCCCGCTGGCTGAGTCCAATGTGATATGTTGACAACGATATTTGTCTCAATATATAAGAGTGTTTGTGTGTGTGTGTGCGACTCATCTATATATCATAATAAATAAGTAATGAACCCATGGTGATCTCGATACTAATTGTCGAATTGAAGTTGTGCCCCTGGCATAGATAATTAAAACGTCCACAACTAAAGACTGTATATTATGATAAAATGCAATGTCATTTTATAGCACTAAATGAACGATACACCACAAAAAAATATACACATGAAACGGTGTGTATAGTTAAAATGAAATAATCTATCTACTTTTCATTCAGAACCATAAATTCCCGCGTTTTTCATCATGTTCGGCATACCATAGACACGTGGGAACAATGCGTCATAATATTTAAAATTAAACATGACGGGCTCACACCGATCAAGACATGTAATGTTATTAAACTAGCATTGCTTGATAGACATGACATGTTATAATCACCAGTTGAATCGTGTTGTTGTCTGGAACAAGAAGTTTCCCGAGTGTTTCTTCCAAGTTGGAGGCCATTTTCGTGTTTCGCCTTTTGTGGTTTCACAAATCGGAGAGCTCAGTTATAGTCTGTTTTTCAATAACAGTAATCAATGCAGTTCTTGGATTACGGCGACTAAATTTCGGTTTGTTAAAAGTATTTAAGATAAATTTATTATATATTCGTGAATAAAATACATAAACAATATTTCCAAAACTGTTATACTCAAGAATCCTATTTTTGTTGTGTATATCAACATTTCTGAAACAAAATATAGGTCTAAATTAATTGGTCATGTTGATGTTTGTAGTCTGACAGCAGCTAGAGATGGCAAGTGACATAAAACAACGTAAAGCAGCCGAGGCTGAGGATCACATTCGTCAGGCAGAGAAATGGTAAACAGAGACGACAGTATTATGTGTGGAAATGTAGTCAAATTAGATACAAAGTTATCACATTGACATTAAAATGATATTGTACTTGCATTTGACAGTCTGACATCATCTACCAGTGCCACCCTTCAAATATTTGAGTTCAACTGATAACTATATATTAGGTTGCGGACTATTTTTTCTGGTGTATTATTGTGCAACATTTGTGACACGACAAGAGTTGTTTCACAGGTTATTTGTAATTCTGTTAAATTGACTGCTACCAAACTAAACAACAATCTTTTTTAAATATGTATCATATCAAAAGGGTATTGAATTTGATCCAAGTAATAACATAATATTTATTTTGACAGACAGCTATCTGTCAGAATATGTTAAGGTTTGATGTTGGGAACAGAGGATATTTCTATAGTCACTCCAATAAGTACTAGTGCTCCAGCAATGTAAGAGGATTACATCTTAATTGTGTTATAGTAAATTATATATAATAATCAATTATCCATAGCCAGAGACATTGCAGGCTCAGCGCTACCTGAAGTAAGTTTTATATGTATGATCATTCCTATTCAGACATATAAATTAAAAGTCTGATTCCTGATCATGAAATGCCAGAAATGTGAATATCAGCATATATATGAGCAATATACTTTTCACCTAATACAGAGACCTATATACTATGTCTCGATCTGCCTAATAGAACTTCAGTTTGGGGACTTAATTTCAATCCTTAAAAAGTAGATTTAAAGACCTCCATTTGGCAAACTATAATTTCCACTGATCATGATCATGATCTTTCTTGAAAACTTTAGAAATACCGGTAATAAAGTTTCACTGGCAATCAAGTACATGTACTGAAATAAAAGGCTTAAAATAGAGAGGTTACCCCCAAAATGGACATGGCTCATTGGCTGATGAGTGCTCTGTTTGATACAAAAACCATGATATGCTAGTGCAGTGTATTATGTGTCTGCAAAACCCTAGCTGTCATATATATTGACTATATATAAATAACAGCATTGCAGTTCAGTCATAACATAAACTCTTGATGAGTAATGTGTCTCTAATTAATAAAATAATCCAATTCATTCCTTACCTGGATACTGGGGATTATTAATTTAATGATCATTTACATATTACCAATATAGGTAGTTATTGGGATATCATTTATTTAGTAGTGTGGTAATCAGTTCCACTTTCGATAATCAGAAACTTGAAATCATTTGATTATAATCGGTTTTCTAAATTTAGCTCAGGATTACCCTTTTGTAAAAAAATATTACATCTCAAGTACATTTATTACACGTCTTTGCCTTTTTTATCAATAATTAATTTAATTCTGAAAACAAACTTTATTGTTGATATATTTAAATCTCCTTAATCACTTTTAAATGACCATTGAATATATTAGTAAAACGAAAAATCAACTACTTCTTAGTTCGATAACTTACCAAAACGTACGAAGCTAAAGATTTAGGAACACTTGCTTTATTTAAAAAAAAAAAAATCCCTAAGTTTTTATTATTTTCGATGATCAGCCCATCACTTTTATTTAGTTTTATTTTAACTGTTGATGATATGTTTAGTGTGATGAGGTGGTAATAATAAAATTAATGTTGAGACTAAAGATTCCACCTTTGATGTTTTGTTTTCTTACAGCATGAAAACATCTTTCTTTAAGTGGAGACCGGATTTGGATGGGGCTGCATCAGAATACAACAAAGCAGGTATTATGTTTTTCAACCAAAATCTGATTTCCCAATTTTTTTTCTTATCATAATTAAGGCTTTATACTAACTTTATCATATGCATGTATCTGTTGATAAATAAACATTTTACAATTATAGATGAGCATAACAATACATATCACATGATAATGTTTAAAATGTGAAATAATAAATAACTTAAGATCCAGTTGACCTTCACTTTTATTAATTTCTGAAGTCCAGTCACTATTTCTCAAAATCTGAAGAGTCAAAACATAGCCAAATAGACAGATCCCTTCAGTCCTAAGAGACAAATAACATTTTTGGTAGACAAAAGCATACTCTCAAGGCCTACTGGATGCCCTGCTTATAGAGATTTTCAATTTGTGAAATGAATGTATAATATGTTTCAATAATTAGAGGTACAATTTACTCCATGAATGACAAACTTCCTGCCAATAGTACAAATATAGATTTACTGAAATCTAATTAGTTGATACTGTGTTGATTCCTGTATCAATAAATGTCAGAATGATGTTAATTTATTTATATAATGAGAGCACTATTTATAAAGTTGTAGCTCCCAAGTCTGATGACTTAATCTTTTTCAGCGACATGCTACAGAAATGCCAAATGTTTGAAGGAGGCTAAAGATGCTTGTATCAAAGCAGCAGAAGTGCAGCTCCAAATGAATGCGTATCCTTTACAAAATTATTTTATTATACAGTATATATAAGATGTCAACTGAATTCATGGATATTTTCATTCTAGTTTTTTTTCACAATTAGTCCCTTATTATGATATCAAGACTAAATATTACCTATGTGAAAGTGCCTGTAAAATATCAAGTCTACTAGACTTGCATTCCTGACATAATGTACTGTTTTGAAGTGTTATATTTATCCAATATTAAGTGAATGACTAGTAGTGATAAGGATACCCGTGTCTATTGCAGATTTGTCAAAATGCCATTTCTTTGTCCTGCATGATGACCATCCCATACTTGAAACAAAGTACACGATATATACATATATATATATTGAACCTTATTACAGTGTAACCAGTAAATCATTTGTTCAATGATGTGTAAAATGTATGAGATAAACCCCATCCCACAGGTTGATTCAGACACTACCGGGTAAGCTATACATTAAACAATGTACAAAATGACAATTGAATAGAATATCATAAAAGTATGTTTTAATTTAGAAATTCAGGGGTCAACAATAAGGCTTGTTCACTTGTTCGGACACCAGACTAAATTGAAAGTATCAAAGCATTTGTCCGACGGGACAAGTAACAAATATTGTCTTTGTGTTGGTTATTTGTATTTGGAAATCAACATTCACAACATTTCACATTACTTACAGTAAAAATATTTTTGAGATCTGAGCCTGCCTTATAGACATTGAAAAACATCATTGAATTTAATTGGAAGTTTTCAAGTGGGACAAGTGAATATATATGGTACTTGTCCAATGGGATAAGTACAGAAACAAGTTTATGTCAACCTCTGTAGAAATATTCTATATACTATAGTAATGTGTAAAAGGAGTGTTTTTTCACCTCAAACCAACACCTTAAAATACTATGCCTAGGTTTGGCTCGCAGATCTTACATCCATCAGGGTCTTACATTCTGAGTCATAACTTGTAAGTTTAGTCTGGAAAATAAACACAAACTCAAGAGATATAAAGTTCAGGTAGTTTTATTTGAAATAACAAATATACACCAGATATAGTTCAGGTTATATCTCACCTGTGTTGAGCTACTTAACTTGTTTTGCAAGCACTTGTCTGTTGTAACAGCTGTTTATTTTCTTTAACTAACCTCCAGACCATTCCATGCAGCGAAGTAAGTATCATCCTCACCCTTAGCTTCCCTGATGGAAACACTTAATAGAAAATTATCAAATTTTATGAATCCAAGCCTTATACTTACTAAACATATATACCAGAGGTTCAAATGATCTGTTACATGGCTTAGTATAGATCTCAAATTTTAATGTCTTATCCACAGTATCCGGGAAATAGGCAAGTCTGGCTCGTTACTAGTGGACATAGTGTACAATACAAGTTAGAGCTGTTCCAGGAAAACATCTATGGGACGATAAATTACATGGTGTGGAGTTCAAATTAAAATCACATCTATGGGTTGGTGGGGTGTGAAATAAATGTATTCTGTTGTTGGGTGTATTTGATGTGTTTGTACCATTTTTACATTAGAATTGCTTCTAGACCATGGCCAGGGTACCGTTCACAAAAAAGTGGATATGTGGGAGGGCATCAAAATTTAAATTAAAAAAATGCCCTAATTTCAAAATACCTTTCCTCCCTTCCTATATATGTTTTCCTGCAACAGCCCTTACAATCTCAAATTTTCAAAGGATCTTGGAAACAGAATATGTCTGCCTCGTTACTAGTGGACACTGTGTACAATAAAAATGCATAAACCCCAAATAAACAGGGAAGGCTTCAGTACACTTACATTAAACATTTTAGGGTTTCATTTTCTATTAAGTATCGCATGTAAATGAACGCTTGAAACTTCACGAATGAAGTATTGTGTATTATGAGTAATAACTGTAATAACTTGTATGTGTTACAGGTCATATGAGCAAGCTGGACTTATTTGTAAAGAGAATAACATGATAGAAGACGCCATTAATTTGATGGAATATGCTGCCAAACTATTTCAGGAGGATGGATCGTCAGATACGGCAGCCATTGTACTGGACAGAGCTGGAAAGTAAGAACCTTAGATCTCTCTTCATTCAAATATTAGTTTGTCAACGCTGCCCTGGTCTTCAAGAAAGCAAACTTGTCTATGTAAATGTATATAGAATGCATGTAGTCAATCTGCCTAACTGAACTACAGTATTTGACACCACTAGGGAGTCACCACATCAAATGGGAAACATTGCATCCTCAGACATTCTCCAACCGCCAAATAATAAATTCTGTCATAATTTTAGTAACCAACAACTTTAGTCTTATACACTGAATATTCATGCAAGATACACAGTCAGTGTAAAGTATCTGGTTTGGATCAATAACATTATCTGATCTTACAGAAATATATATTAGAGGTACATGTATATAGTAAAAATATACCTTACCACACAAGACTAGAGTAGATCTTTACTGGAAAGACCTGAAGCAGGTTCATTACTTGCATTTTGTGTAGTTTTCCATTACCTGTATGTCATCAGTTACTTTTCAGCCTTTATTATAAATTACATTGTTTAAAAGATAAATTGTATAAAGATAATCAATATTTTATAAATGTATGATAAACGTTTGATAACAGTACCATACATGTTTTTGTTTTTAGAATAGTGGAAATATCTCATCCTAACAAGTCTGCCCAGCTGTTCCAGAAAGCTTGTGATGTATCAGAGGTAGGAAAAGTCCTACTGTATAAACTTTTATTGATGATATACTGTCAGCCAATATTTATTATAGACTTGTTTCCTACCTTAAGGTAGCATTTTAGCTGACATCAATTAAGAAAAATATCTTCAGTTCATGACGAATGTATCTGACTTTTTCTGATGGCAATTGACCATTCCATATTCATATTCACTTTAATCAGCCATGTACTCCCCCCAGATATATTTTTCTCACATACTCCACAGGGTAATGTACAGGTAAAAACAGCCATCACATGCTCTAAGACGATACTCACAATAACGTAACATCATCATTTTACACTGAGTAACCAAGTCATAAATGATGACGTCATCAATTTTAATGCACATTCCAAGAAGCTTTGAAGATTAGATGGCGTGATGAAAAACTTTCATAAAAACTTACATTTGCCTGCATGTATGCTAGAAAATAATCAACATGAGTCTATACTGCGAAAAAGGATATCTCAACCCTTGTGTAACAGTTTGGCTGGCCAGCACTCTCTGGTTGAGATATCCCTGTCCATAGAACACCCATGTTATATTTGAATTAGTCCTTTATTAGTGTGTGACAGCATATGAGGGCTAACAGGATGGGAGAAATAGATTTTTTTTTTCAGGAGTGAAATAGGAATTCCAATCCACAGGTTTAGATCTAAGCTATCTGATAATAGAACCCTACCAAATACCTCATGTTTGGCAACTTTTGAAGTTCTTTCCCCATAATCTCCCCACAAAGGGCATCAAAACTCTTTTAAGCATCTCGCAACCTCTACCATCATTTTTTTCCCAATATGTAAGGGGAATGAATGTAAATTTTTATTGTAGTTGAAGAAAAACCCAAGACAAGTGAAGATTCTTGGAAGCAGAGGATTAATTTTTGCAGAAGTGAGTATTTTGAGCCAGAGTCTTTTGGGACTCCGTGTAATTTTTGGGTCTTATAATCCAAGAATTTGTTCCCAAAAAGGGGGGGGCCCCCGGAAATTTTTAAATCGGTAAATTCTCTGCTAAAACATGTATTAGTTTGGCACAACTGATTGTATATCAGTGCATTACGAAGGCATAGAATCATATTTTGCAAAAATATCAAAACTTCTATTGGCTCTCGGCCCTCCCCTTTGTTGGAAGTCAAAGCCCCCATCTCATATTTTTTTTTATTTTGATAAAAAAAAAAATTCCATTTTTATTCAGGAGAAAAATGTGTGGAAAAAAAAGACCCCAAAAAACCTTTCTTTTGGTAATATCCTTTATTTAAAACCATACAATTAGAGCCATGTATAATTTAAAAAAAAGACAAAAAACCCATGTAACAATTTTTTCCCCAATTTTGAGCAGTTAGATGAAAATGGTATTGATGGTTTGGGGGAAAAAAAAAGCAAGCCTGATCTGTTTTCACAATTTTTTTAAAATGATAGAAATATACTCCCCCCTACAGACAATTTGTATATTAAAAAAAAAAGGGATTTTAATTATAAAATTTTTATTTTTTCAGTTAGTATTAAGCATTAAACAGAATTTTGAAAAAATTTTTGACTACTTATACAAAATGGACAAGGAGTTAAAATAGAATTAAATTAGGGATATGAAAATGAAAAAAGAAATAGGGTTATACAACAAATTTAAAAATTTGAGATCATTTTTTATGGGACATCTAGATCTGTATAGTGATAAAAAAACCAGAAAAAAAAAGTCTTTTTTTTTTTTTTTTGTGCTGAAAAACGGACCCCATAACGGATATGTATATGATTAGGAACATTAAAGTTCAAGGATTAACCCAGTAGTTTTCCTATTTTTATAACGGGGGGTTATACAGTAGAAATCCCCCGGGGCTTTTTTGAAAAACATGGTGAAATTTACTTTTTTCGTTTCAAACAAAATTTCATTGCACATGCTATGAAATGTCAGTGTGTAGCTAGGTGAAGAAGAAAAATCGTACTCCCAAACAAAATTTTTTAATCTTAGCATCAACCCCGAAAAAAGAGGAAGGCTCTCTCGTCCAAGGGAAATTGAGGACGCTTTTTTACATGGTTTTAAATTGTTTCCTTTTGGGTAAAATTAAAATCACGTACATGAAATACAAAGATGTATAGACTTATCTTATGATATCTTCAATGAATTATAAAAAGTTATACACAGTTTTTGACTTTTATGTACATGTTAGTACAATGTTTTTTTTTTTTGAGATTTTGCGTGCAATGTCGTTGGAGTGTCCCCCCTGAAATTTTGGGGTTTAACAAAAAAACGGTTTTATAAGAGAGAATTTATAGTTCACTAAATTTTGTATAGTAGAGTCAATGTGTACCTTTTATAATATTTCTTGCAGAATGATGAGGCACTAGTGGGTTAAGAGGAGAAGACTTTTCGTGTTTTGAAAATTCCCAGCAATCAGCCGGGTCCCATTGGCTTTTTGGGTTTATTGAAGCAGGGTGACCCTTTTGGAGCAGAACAGTTTAAAATTTCTCCCCTTGGGTAATTATTGAAAATTTTTTAACTAAAATCAGGTTATTTTCCCCTTTTTTTATGTTCAATTTAAACCTTTCCCAGAACAATTACAATTAATATACCCAGGAGTTATGTTAGGGAAGGTGTCTACTGTACTACTATACTGGCATGTGGAAAAATAATTTTAGAGGGCATTAGGAAAAGAGGAGGTCCCCGTAAGCTCCCATGGGGAAAAGAGGGGGTCCATACGAAATATTAGAAAATTTTTTACAAATACTCGAAAAGAAACTTTACCCAAAATTTTGATAAGCGTAAAGTCCCCTGGGCTAAAGGGAATCAATATCCAACGCAGGACATTTTTTATTTAGCCCAAAAAGTTTAAATTTCAACTTTTTTAAAAATTTAGACTTTTTTCCATCCCTACATATTTTATGATACATTAATAAAAGATCTAACAACCCCCTTTTGGAGGTTCATTCGCATGCCTTTGAGCTACAAAAAAACCCAATAAAACTTATCAATGCATCTTTAATAAACCCAATGACAAGAGTTTTATGAGACCATAAACATTTAATAAAGACTAAATTAGGTTTTATTGAAACATTATTGGTAGAAAATCATAATGGTACAGTATAAAAGCAGTTTCTAATTTTCTGGAATTACATTAAAACAAGAGTAGTAAACAATTTTAAAAAATTTTTGTTGACCGACGGATTTTGTAGTAAATGGATTTCCCAAAAAATTACCCAAAATGTTTTTCTTTTTTTTTTCACAACATTTCCTTTTTTGTTTTCTCGGTACGGGTTAAGGAAAAAATAAGATCGTTGGGTGTCTCGGGAGCCCGAGTGGGATTGCCATATGCCTCCCTGCTAGCCCGGGAAAACCTTGGGAAAATTGCATCAGTATTTATACTTCCAAAGAAACGAAAAACATGACAATTCCTAGGCGGAGACACTGATGGGAGAAAAAGGTATGTGAGAGATCCAACTGGTTTGTTTTATCTGTTTGCAGTTTAGTAGAGGAGCAGAGATTACAAATAATTTTAATTTGATTTGGGTTAATGAAAAGGGGGTTTTTTATATCAGGTGTAACTAATTTTGATAAACATATTTTTTTCCAATATATTTTTGATGAAGACTTTTTGGGATTTTTAGTTTCATTTGAGCATATAAAAGGTGTATATATTAGTTTCTTTGTGTAAAAAAGGTTCTTGTTTGTTTAAAGGATTAAAATGACTGAAAAATAGTGATCCACTTGGCAGTTAAGATGGTGAAAAAAGGTGATCCTTTTGGTCGTTAATATGACTGAAGAAAGTTGATCCACTTCAATGTCAGTTAAATAAAAAGTAGGGGATATTGGTTTTATGTTTTTAAAATTGAAAGGATGGGTTTTTGGGGATAGTGAGGAGGCGTTTACTGTGAGGTTGATCCAAAAATTTCAGTGATGGGGACAAGAGGGGTGTGTGGCTCTCGCAGCCCACCATTAAGTTCAGGACAAAGCTGTAAGTCAATTATTCTAAAAAAAATGGACTATGATAGAAGACCAAATTTGGTTTCCCTTTTATTTACCTAGAAGCACGAAGTAACCAGGTTACTCTTCTGACAAGTTTTTGTTTTTTAAGTATAGTACGTTTTATCAAATGTATTTGGAATATGTTGTTTTTGGGTTTTTAGTTTGTAACTTGCCGAGATTGGAAAATCCCCGCTGGTATGGGCCGTTTTGAATTTCCCCGGCCAGGATGAAAAAGGATTCCTTGTTTTAGCCGGCCTCAGGGCACAGCTAGAAGAAGAAGACCCGAGGAAGGAGGATTGTGGCAGGAAAAAAAATCAGGGTTTCAGAGTCAGTGGAAAAAAAAGGGGGGTAATAAGCCCTAAGGGGGAAAAACCACAGGGTTTTGGCAACTTGAATATTCCCCAAAGGTTTTGATTGTAAAGGATTACCTCAGGACTGTGCAATTGAAGAGGGTTTTGTCTCCCAGTAAATTCTGTATCAAAATAGGGCTATTTTTGCAACTAGCAGTTGATATGACGGGAGATATGTTCTCTAAAATGACTTTTGGTTAGTATAAATAACTTAAATATGTGAATCAAATTAAATTAATTTTTTTTTGCTTTTAGAATCATTTTAATTGTCTGTTTTTCGTCACTTTGAAAATTTTTCAAGATAGATGAATTCAAATGAAACACATCAAGTTTCGAAAAAGGGGGTTAAACATTTTTCATGCCAATTTGTGACTACTTGGAGAACAGTGGAATGGTTCTTCCCCAAATTTTAGGTCCAATAATAAATTTTTTGGACCCCTGTTGTTTAACACAATCTTTTTTTTCCCTAAAGTTTAATTTACAAATTTTTCACAATAATTTACTGTAATATTAAAAAATAAAATCACAGAGGTAAACCAACCATGTAATTAATAAGTTCCCGAGGGTGTGTCCATTGTGTCTTTGTTAAAAACTTTTTTGGGGCGCTAGGACCGGGAGAGGCCAAGTTTTAAAATATCCCTAGGGGGTGCAAAATTTATTATAATCCATATTTAACATAAGTTTAAAAGGGAAAAATTGGAGTTTTTTTGAAAGTTTTTAGGGGTTTTAAAGAATTTCTGTATTGACACTAATGTGCAGTTTTGGACATTTTTTAGCAGTTTAGATAAACTAGGGGGGTCTGTGTTTAGATTTGGGAAAATAGGGGACGGTTTCCCTTTTGGGTTTTTGTTTTTATAATAAAGAGTGTGGTTTTGTATTTTGCTTATTTATTGTTTTAATAAATCTTTAAAGTTTCAAAGGAAAATCTGATTGTCATTTTTAAAAGGAAATGGACGAGAAAAGATGCCCCCGTGATATATAATTATAGTCTTTCCAAACCCCTGTGTATTCTGTCCAGAATCATTCCAGTTTTTGAGTATATAGAAAGTAAGTTTTAAATTACCTGAAAAACTACCTGTATTGATTTTAAAAAATAGTCGAGTTCAGTTTCGATTCAAGACTAATATTTCTTCTTAAACTCTTCTTTCCTAAAAGTGCTAAAGGAAAAAAGGGGTTTTGGGAATCCTTGTAAAAAGCCTTATCTTGTACTGGGTTTTAGGGGGTTTAAGGAGGGGGAACTACCAAGCTCTGGACGATGGGCAATTTTCCCGATTAAATCACAGAAAGTTTAAATGAAAGGGAGGATAGGAAAACGTTCTAAAAGAAGGGCTTTGGTTGACCTTTCGTTGTTTTTTTGCAAAAATTTAAAAAAAATTTTGGACTTTGATTTAGAAATTAATGTTTCTTTCTGGGAAAGAATAGAGGGGTTTAAATTTAATGGGAAAGGGGGAAATGGTCAGCAGTTCTGGTAAAAAAAAATTTTAAGTTTAGCGGTTTTCCCAAACATTTACGTTATGAAATAAAAAACCCATATGAGAGAGCTTTCAAACAATTATAGAATTAAAATGTATTGGTTTGAGATTGTCACAATCTTTACATTTATGCTGTGGTTGTATGATCACCCTTTTTTGTTAAATGTTTAATTTTTTATTTTCTTTTAATAGATTTTAGGTGATCGTCATAATTTTATCAAATTGGATCTTTTTAAAATAATGTCAAATTTTTCAATGAATTTTTTTTGTAATTTTGACAGGGAAAATCAGATATAAAGGTAAGAACTCTTTAAGCTTATGAAATAAGTTACAAAATTCTTTTTGCGTATAACAATGGGTGTTCGTTGGCAAATCAGGGGGCCCGTTATTTAGCGGAAACCGGTTCTCAGTTTTTTAAAGTGATTTTCAAAAAAAATCTGACGGACCGCAAAAATTTAATAGGGCCTTGAAGCCTTTTCCGGTCATCTGAAAAAATATAAAAAACACCAGGTCCCCTTTTTTCATAAACGAAAACAATGATCCCAATGGTCCAATCGTTTCAAAAAAGAAAAACGCCAGGGTCTTTTGTGTCGTGACAGTAATTTATTGGGGTACTTTGTTACAATTACAATTGTGACTGAGTGTAAATAGATTTTTTTTCTGTGAAGTCATCAAGAGTCTTCTTAATATAAAAAGAGTTTTTTTAAAAAAGTAATGTACATTTTTAAAAGTCTTGAATGGGAAGTAATTGTGATATTAAAACAGCATAGGCCCGTTTTTTTTACAAACCAGTTGTAATTTTTTAAATTTTGAATTTCGGCATTAAAATCTTCATGACCCGCAGATTAATACAGGCCCTTGAAAGGGCCTCGTGAAGGCTCATCCAAAAGGGCATAAAAACACAAGGGCCCCCATTTATAAACGAATTTCTCTCATCAAACTGTTGTGCGCGATAAACAAAAAAAGGCCCCGGGAAACTAAAAAAACCCTGAAGTTTTTGTTTTTGTTTTGGTATTGTCCCATTTTAAAGTCCAGAGAGGTTAAAAAAATGATTTTTTTTTTGAGTTTGTTTTCATGGGAAATGATTTTGATGTGAACATTTAATTTTAATTAAGGTAAGAACCCGTATATATGGTGTGAAAATTTACGTGAGTGTGGGACGAAAAAGTGATATGGGTTTTGAGTGATGGGGGTAAAAAATTTGTATATTGACTTTTAAAAAGTGGTCGGTTCTGATTTTGTGTAAAACCCCCGAAATTGGCACAAATCAAACCCATGCCATTATAGAAAATTAGGGGTTGGGGTTGGCCAAAGAATCAAATCCGTGGGTCAAATCTGTTTTTCTATATTCAGTCGCGTATCAGTCTTGAAAATTTTTAAAAAAGTTGTTAATATCGGTACTTTTAAAGAACAGGTTTTGGGTTTTGGGGGAGATTTATTTTTGAAGTTAATGAAACACAAAAATTTAGGTTTTTTGATTTAAAACAATTTTTGTGACAGTTTTGCAACATAAGATCTTCTTTAAGAAATTTTGTAATAGCATTTGGCCCTAAAATATACAATAGAAATACCCCTCTTACAAAATACAAATACCTCTCCTACTAATTTTTTTGGTGAAAATTTATAAAAAATAAAACAAAAAATGTTTCTTTAAGATTTATTTTGCTTGGATCTTTTATTTTTTTTAAAAAAAAAAAAACATTGTACTTGGTCAATTCGGTTTTGTCCCCAGTGGTAAAACAAGGGCAACAATAGAAAAAAAAACAATTGTAAAGGGGATAAAGGGCTCAAAAGGGGTTTAAATTCACAATTTGGGACCGTAATTTACCTATAAGGCAATTTGGTAATCTTTTTAAAGACTGCAGTCAATGCTAAAATGACAGTTCACATTAGAAAAAATTTTAAAATTGTTATACTGATTAAAGAATTTAAAAAAAAAAAAATTTGGAAACTAAGCCAGGGACTAACTTTTCCCAATTTGGTTTTTTGGGAGATTTTTAACTTTGTAGCCAAATAGGCCACCCGGTAAAAATATCCCCTTTGGCCCGTATAGCTGTGTCTTGAATTTTAAACACCCGGGGGCAATCCCTTTAGAAAATTAATTTTTAAACTTTAAAGTTCTCGTGTGGAAGATTTTATCATGAGAAAATTTTTTGAATGTATGGGTGGAATGCTGAAAAGTGAGACACTTGTTTTTTTTTAAGAAACTGTGCAACAATTTTATCATCTTGTCCAAGGTAAAAAACGATTTTTGACAAAAACATTCCTTTGAAAATTAGTGGTTTTTTGGCCTCATAGACATTTAAGTAAGGAGCAATCACCCATCGCTGAACTGATTTTAGAGGAAAACCCTTGGGAGTGCCTTCTGTAGCGTCCGGGACCGTCACAAACCGAGTTTCAATAAAGTTTTTGGGGTTTTCGAGAAATACAATTTTTAACCCCCCAATCCTTGTTCGGATTTGTATTCAAAAAAATTTAAAAAGGGTAATCGTATCAGTTCACGGAACAGCACACCAACACTCACCAAAATAGGGTAAAAAACCCCCTTTACAATTCAGTTACAAACCCAAAACAATACCTAGGCATTAAAAAAAAAACTCTCCCCACTTTCTTCACATTTAGTCAGGCTGCAGAGCAAAAGGGGGCGATAGCTTTTTTTCAAGAGAAAAAAGGGAAAGACCCGCTTTCGTCATCCATCTGTTTTGTCCGCATAACTTCTCCCAAAACTATTTTTAAACCAAAAACCTTTTACGCCAGGGCCGTGCAAATGTGGAAGGGTACCAAGGTTGTTCAAAAGAATGACTTTACCTAAACAAGGCAAGTGTGTATAAAGTTTTCAAAACTTCTCAATAACCAGAGTCCCGTGACCTTTAAATAGGGCCCTTTAGTATGTGGGGAAAAGGTACCAAGTTTTTTCAAAGAATGTTTGACCTATTAAAAAATACAGGGTCGGGGGGCCTAGATCTTAATGATTCTCTCAACAAAACCCAATGGTAAGGACATGACATGGGGGGAGTAGCATCCCGGGGTTTGTTCAAGTTTTTGGGAATCATGTCACAATGTCAGAGGGGTTTAAAAAAGTAAATTTTAATGCTTTATATAAATAAGCAAGAGAACTGGTTTTGATTGGGGCAGGGAATGCTGGGTAAATGATAATGTTCCACATATTGAAAAGAGGAGGTATTTTTGCCATAAATGCAATGATGTAAAAAAAAAGGGGGAAAAGGTTCTACCTAGGTGGTGATTCTGCCCTTTTTTGGGTTTTGTTTGTCGCCCCGAAAAGAACGATAATCTTCGTTTTTGCCCCCCCGATAATAGCGTTATGGCGCCGGCCCCCAACGAAAAGACGCCACAACTCAACGCGAAATAACGGGAAAACGGAAAGGGCTATCAGCGGGGGGTAATTGCCCCCCTAATCGCGTCTTTGCCCCGCCCCAAACGTTTATCGTAGGGCCCGATAAACAGCGTCTTTTTGCCACACAAGACGATAATTAGTTTTTGCCGCTGTTAGCGGGTTTTGGGGGCCCCGCAATATGTCTTTTTTGCCCCGCCATAAAAGCTGTTTATCGTTTTGGCGCCCGCTAATCATGTCTTTTCGCCCGCCCCCAAAAACGGTTTATCGTTATGGCGCCCCCAATCATCGTTTTTGCCCCGCCATAAGCGTTTTCGTTTTTGGCGCCCCCCTAAACATGTCTTTTTTTGCCCCCCCATAAAGTGTTTTGCGTTTATGGGCCCCGCTAAACACGTTTGCCTTCCGGTTGAGATATGCCCATGCGTGCTGTGGGGGATTTAAACAGGTTACGAGTTGAAAGAAGGTATATCAGAGTTTTTTGTTTTTATGGATACATATATTTTTGTTGTTTTGGCAGACTTATGTTTTTGAATGGTGGCGTACAAACCAAGGGTGAAAATAGAGGGAGTCGCATCAAATTTCACAAGAAAACACAGTACCAGTGTTTTTGTCTTAAGTCTTCATTCAAATAAAAATGATTCAAAAGGAACGCATAACCCAAAGTAAACAGAAAGCCCCCCCTTTAATTTCAAAAAAGGAAAACCCCACGCACAAGGAAAAAATAATTTAAAAATAAAAACGATGGGCACAAGGGAAAATATTAACAATTTTTTTAAAAAA